>NC_073224.2:60257727-60560757 GCF_029281585.2 Gorilla gorilla gorilla | reverse complement strand
CATCCATGTCCCTGCAAAGGACATAAACTCTTTCTTTTTTTTATGGCTGCATAGTGTTCCATGGTGCATATGTGCCACATTTTCTTTATCCAGTCTATCATTGATGGGCATTTGGGTTGGCTCCAAGTCTTTGCTATTGTAGATAGTGTTGCAATAAACATACGTGTGCATGTGTCTTTAGAGTAGAATGATTTATAATCCTCTGGGTATATAAGCAGTAATGAGATTGCTGGGTCAAATGGTATTTCTGGTTCTGGATCCTTAAGGAATCACCACACTGTCCACTACAATGGTTGAACGAATTTACACTCCCACCAACAGTGTAAAAGTGTTCCTATTTCTCCACAGCCTGTCCAGCATCTGTTGTTTCCTGACTTTTTAATAATCACCATTCTAACTGGTGTGAGATGATATCTCATTGTGGTTTGGATTTGCATTTCTCTAATGACCAGGGATGATGAGCTTTTTTTTGTATGTTTCTTGGCCACATAAATGTCTTCTTTTAAGAAGTGTCTGCTCAGGCCCGGCATGGTGGCTCAGGCCTGTAACCCCAGCAATTTGGGAGGCCGAAGTGAGTGGATCACTTGAGGTCGGGAGTTTGAGACCAGCCTGACCAACATGGAGAAACCCCATCTCTACTAAAAATAAAAAAATTAGCCAGGCATGGTGGCACATGCCTGTGACCCCAGCTACTCAGGAGGCTGAGGCAGGAGAATTGCTTGAACCCGGGAGGTGGAGGTTGCCATGAGCCGAGATTGTGCCATTGTACTCCAGCCTGGGCAACAAAATCGAAACGCCATCTCACAAAGGAAAAAGAAAAAGAAGAAGCAGTGTCTGTTCATATCCTTTGGCCACTTTTTGATAGGGTTTTTTTTTTCTTGTAAATTTGTTTAAGTTCCTTATAGTCTGGATATTAGACCTTTGTCAGATGAGTAGCATGCAAAAAGTTTCTCCCATATTTTCATACCGTATTATGTTTATTTTCATTTATTAGAATAGCATTTATCTCTACATTAAACTCTAGTTATCAGACATACCTCTATATCATCATTTTAAGCACTGAAGTAGTACCATATTAGTGTATCGATAAAATAATATTTATTATTTCTATACATGTATTTAATTTTTTGTAATTATAGGAATTCTGTGTCCTCTTAGAATATGTTGCATGTTTATCTAGCATCCCTCACTTCTGCATATAGCACTTTCCCTCTTTTGAAGGATTTTTTCTTCACTCCAACTTTTCTTTTCATTCCAACTCTGAATAATAAGGGTTTCAGAGGTGAGAACGTTATCCAATTCACGCACTTCAGTGTTATTCGTAACATGTTTTGTACTAGAATTAAGTACAAAGAATTTTTTTCACTGGGAAGAAAGGTGTCTTATAAGGAGTGGTCAGTGAGATAGGAGAGAGACTAGTGTTTTGTCTCAGACAAATGATGAAGGAAAAAATTATCTGTCAAGTGCTGCTTGCTGACAGATCAAGATGAGGGCTGCATACTGACTTTTAATTTATCAATACAGAGATCAATGGTATCATGACAAGAGCTATTTTAATGTAGTGGTGAGAGCAAAAGAAGAATAGGTTGAACAGAAAATGGAAGGAGAAGAATTGAGAACAGGAAGCATGGATAACTTTTTCAAAGAGTTTTGTTGTCAGAAAGTGTAGAGAAATTAGACATTAACTAAATAAGTAATTAAGTTGAGAAGGCTTTTTTTTTTTCAATTTGTAAAGGTGTTCTCCTACCTTTATAAATGCTAATGGGAATAGTTAAGTAGAGAGTAAAAATACCACTGGAGAAATGTTCTTGGGTAGAAGTTAAAAAAAAAAAAGGGAATACAACATAAAAATAAAGGCATGGTCTGAACTGGGAGAAGATATAATTTATCCATTGCAAAAGAAAAATGGACAGAGTGTACAGATATATATTATCAAAGATATGCACCTGAGATACTTTGAAAGTTATATGTTGTGGGCTTCCCTCAGTTAAATAAGATGCAAGGTCATCAGTTGGGACTGAGGATGAGGGAGAAAGCACTAGGGTATTGAAAACAGACTCTGATATAGTCCTTTAGGAGAATAGGAAACAAAAACACTAGAGAATTGTAGTATCATTTCTAGGAACATTAAAGAAACGCTTGAAATTTGGAATGAATTACAAATTTAAAGTGAAGCCAGTCAACACATGTTTTACATAGGATAAACTAGTCTCTGCAGCAGTAGTAAACAACTTTCTGTTCTCACTAGCCTTAAGCAACCAAGTTGATATCTCACTCATTTTATATGTCTTTAGGTTGATGGTATTGGGTGTGGTGGTGCTGGGGTTGTGTGTGTGTGCTCTGCTCCACATGGTCATTCAGGGACCTAGGCTGATGAAGCCTCTTTCTAACTATGAGTCTGAGAAAGAGAGTACTGAGGCTTATGCACAGGATCTTAAATGCTTCATCTAGGAAATAATACATGGTCACAGAGCATTGACAATACTAGTCCCTTGTCCTGAATAAACTACAAAGAGGCCAGAAAATATGGGAGAGCACATGAATGGACAATGAGCAGAAAAGCCCTCTGTATCTGTGGGTATATGTCACCATATAAAATAGTCACAGATGAAGAGTTGAACTTAACTAGTGTTACCAAGGATTTTCAGTTGAGTATAATAAAAAAGAAATTAACAAGAAATTTAAAGATACATATAAGAGGGCTATTAAAATGATTAAGTGTAAATATTTAAGCATGGAAAAGAAGAAACAGACATTACAAGGGATGTGAGGGATGGTGAATAGACAGCAGCTATGGGGTAGGGGTGGGGGTGGCCCATGGGTTACTGTGTACATATTTCTAGAGCGAGAAAGCAAGAAAGATTGAGGGTCAATCACAGTGTGGAATCTATGTAAACTATAGAAAAGTTTCTTGTGTCTTAGTGGAAAACTTTGCACCACCTATAACATGCCCTTACAAGTTGTCTGATTCTGGTCCTCTTCATTGTCTTTGACCTATATTGTAACTATCTGTAAAAGTTGTATGCAACTGAGAGATATCTACATTAAGTCTTGTTTGATAGTGATTTGGGTGATTTCCTCTCTTCGGTGGAAAAAGTTTTCTTTTTTTCCATTTGCAAATTCATCTCAGCATTCCTTTACTCCAGTTACAACATCTGCCTGGATTCCTGATAGCATAGAAGTAAAATAAATTCTTTAACACATGTTTATTTTCATATCTCTTTGAAAGTCATGACTTTATCTTTTTCAGAAAATGATCTTTCAACAGAAATGAGATTCTGAAGGCTTTTTTCACTTATTAATACTGGAAATTTCTAAGATATGATCATAAGAATGAGTGGCTGAGGAGTGGTGGAGGATAAGGTCTTTTTAGGAGAGGAGATCTAAAAATTATGCAGTCACAGAGTTGGAATGTTCATCTACTGCATATTTAGATCACCAAAAATTAAACAGGAATTTTGTTGAGGAATCCAATGCTAATCCAGAAGCTAAAATATTTAAGAAATGGAGGCAAGGTTTATAAATGGCGTGTGGCAAAAAACAGGAATAATAGTTGGTGGATTGCATTCATCTGATCACATGAGATTCAGAATTGGAGGGAGTGATTCAGGAAAGAGGGAGGAAAACATACCTAGAAGCAGCCATGAGTATCAAGGAGAGGACCAACCTCACCGTTAGGCCTAGTGGAATAAGAAATATGAGAGAGGAAATGAGACATTATTCAATATTCAGGCTACAGGAAATATAGTTTCCTAAGGAGAGATATGAGTTCCTTTTAAAGAAAGAAAGTAAAGAGAATTTGCAGAGAAGAAGTTGAAAATATACAACTTTTTGCTGATACTGGAGAAATCATTGCCAAGGGCACGTACAGTCAAATGGATTCAGAAGTTGAGGGTAATGGGAGGTGGATGCTTATATGCAGAGTCAGATGTAGATTTGAGTGTGGAAACAGAGGACTGACATGGGATTAAATGTGGTAACTGAGACAAAGAAGAGGAAAGGGCACATGGGATATTCCTGACCCTCAGATTAACTCCTCAACAGACACGCACAGGCAAACACATACCAGTGAATATCAGTATCCCACAAAGAAAGTTAATTTTCAGAGACAGTGGCAAGTTAATTCCATATTTAGGGGAAAAATAACAATCCCGGTTGTACATTAGAATGATTTAAAGATCCTTAAATATATATAAACATCCAAGCTCTCCCTTCAGAGATTCTGATTTAATTGATTTAGAATGAGGCCTGAGCATCAATATTTTTAAAAAGCTCCCTGGGTAATTCTAACCAGCAACAAGAACGTGATCCACTGGGCCATAGTTACAACTCACGTGCCTTATCAAAATATTTAATATCTAAATCATATTAGCACTTTATTACTGTTCTCTCTATGCCTGGAATGTGGCTGTATTAGTTCATTTTCACACTGCTGTAGAGAATTACCCGAGACTGGGAAATTTATGCAGAAAAAAGGTTTAATTGACTCAGTTCAGATGGCTGAAAGGCATCAGGAAACATAATCGTGGTGGAAGGTGAAGGGGAAGCAAGGCACATCTTATATGGTGGCAGGAGGAGAATGAGGTAAGTGCCACACTTTAAAACCATCAGATCTCATGAGCACTCACTCACTATCATGAGAACACTATCATGAGAACAGCACGGGGGAAACTGCCGTCATGATCCAATCATATCCCATCAGATTCCTCCCTCAACTGGTGGGGATTACAATTCCAGATGAGATTTGGGTGGATACACGGGGCCAAATTTTTCTCAGCCAAACCATCAATGGCTGGGAATGGTGTCAAGTACTGGGATCTCAGCTGGGATGGGAGGAAATCCAAGGCAGCAGGACTGGGTATCAGCTCTCAATGTCTCAAGTAAGGTTGCTATGGTTACCCTCAAAGGCATCAGATGGATGTCATGATCGGATCTCAAATAAAATTTCACTGGCAGTAGTTAAATTCTATTTTGTAAAGGAATAAAACTAGTTGATAGGCAACCCATCAACATTTTCCTTGATTTGTAGAACCTGAGTCATATAACCATGAGAGTCATCGACCTTTATTCCACTCTCATATCTGAAGGAAATTATAGAATCATCAGAGTTCCTTAAATGGAAGAGAGGCCTGGGTCACCTTGAGGAAGGTCATTGCTGTTACACTGGAGATCAGATGGCAAAACGAATTTCCACCCAGAGCCTACATCATTATTAGCCCAGTGGAACACGGGAATAATTGAATGTTTATTATTTTCTACCGTCAGGCTGTCTGGTTAAAGTACTTTTAATTTATTTTACTTGCCATTACTATCTTGGTATCCCCCGTTAACACCACTGACCAAGCAACTTACTTCAAAGTAAAAAAATGAAGATAAGCGTATTTGTTTCCTTGGGCTGTCACAACAAATGACCACAAAAGTGGAGGTTTATGACAAGAGAAGTTTATTCTCACAGCTCTGGAGGCCAGAAGTGAGAAATCATGTTGTCAGCGAGATGTACTCCTTCTGCAGACTCCATGGGAGAATCTGTTCCATGGCTTTCTCCCAGCTTCTGGTGGTTGCTGGCAGTCCTTGGCGTTTCCTTACTTTTTTCTGCATAACTGCCTTTATTGTCACATGAGGTTCTCATTGTGTGTCTGTGTCCAAATATGTCTCTTCTTCAAAAGACAATAGTCCTATCAGGTTTGGCACCCACCCTAATGCAGTATGACTTCATCTTAACTTGATTACATTACAAATACCCTATTTTCAAACAAGGTCACATTCACAGGTTCTCTGTGGACATGGGTTTGGGAGATATTATTAAATCCAGTACAGTAGTCCAAAGTCTATAATATTTAGTGGTATTATATACCTTGTGGCCCAGAAGCACAGGCCATAGAGAGCTATGGGTTGTATATTGGATATTCAGATATACGGTCACATTGACAGCAATGTCTTTCAAATTTTGGGTGCTATCTTGGAAAATGTGACGTATCATGTCAACCAGTAGCCAATATATGATTCTATTTCTACTATAGCCAGAAAACTTTGCTTTTAATACCAAGAGATGGCGTTGAAGGTGGTTCTTTTCAGAATTACATGTAATGACACATTTTTGAAAAAAGAGAGAGGATGAGAAAGGTAGAATAGTTTTTCTTTCTATTTTATCTAGGCTTTTCTGATTTAGAGACTTTAGCGTCTGAGGGGTGAAACTAGAGAAGAAATGGATATCATCCAGTGATCCCGAATTTGGAGTTGGATGGGTGAATTAGAAAAGTGTGTTCTCTTTGGGCATATAAATTAATTATTGGTGTATCAATTACCTTTTGCTATATAATAAATCAGTTCAAAATTTCACAGCTCAAAACCACAAATTTTTTTTTTTTTTCTGATTATGTAGGACAGTTGGTGGTTATTCTGGTCTCAGGTGTCTTAGATAATTTCTGTGGTCACTTGGAAGATTGGTTGATATCCAGTGGTCTATAATGGCCTCAATAACTTGTTTGGTAAGAAGTTTGGTCTCTTTTTTATGAGATCTCGAATTCTCAAGATCAGCCAGCCCTGGTCTCACAGAGAGCAAAAAGTCTTAAGTCACAATAAATAAGCCTTTTCACAACCTCTCCTTTCATCTTGTTTGCTCTTGTCCCATTGGCCAAAACAGTTAACAGAAAGGGGAGACTCAATACAGAGGGAACCACCAAATGATGTGAATACAAAAAGAATTACTATGGTTCTTTTTGAAAAAAAAAAAAACTATCACAGTTTTTTTAAACTGACAAAAACACATTTTTCTTATACAAAAGAGGAATTTTTAGATAGATATGGGGGCTTACGCTTCAAACTTAATAATAAAGAGGCAGGCTTGGAAAACAGGCAAGAATCAGTGAGGATCCTGAAGTTTGGTAGGACAATGATCTAGCCAGAATAGTACTACTGTATACTGCATCCACTGCTAGACGTTTTATTTTGTTGAATACCGCAAATGGGCATCACTGATGCTTTTGTAAGGCATCACAAATCAGTTTGAACCACCTCTTCATCTTCACTTTGTCAGCTCCAGATTAAAACCTTAGATGTAGGTAAGCCTAGATTATTGAAAATGAAAGAGTGAGGATTTTCTATCTTCATTTTCTGTAGTGGAGGCAGGAAATTGCATGCCACTAATTCTAACAATTAATAGAGAATTACTCTATAACAGGAAGGGCAGATACTGAAATGTCACTCACACACACTTTCAAAACACACATACATATAATGTGCATAACAGGGAATAGTGTGTTCATTTGCATTGTATTAAAATGATTCAATCTTTAAGGTCTAGGAATTAATATCTTGAGAATAGTAGCACAAGGTGCACCAAAAAATTGGACCTTTTTTTTTAATACCACTTTTGCATCATGGGAAGAGATTCCTGACTTCTCAGAAGTTTGCTTTATTAGATTTTCCTTAGCTATGGTTAGCTATACATGTAAATACATTTTTGCAACCCATGATCTTATACAGAAACTGAAGCAGGAAGATAACAAGGCAATTATATATGTAGAATTAATGAGATTTGCATCCCCTGCCATTGTCCGCTTTGTTCTGCACGTGCACGTCAGTGATGTGGTTTGTATTAGGACTAAACCAATAGATTTTAATTTCAAATATTTCCCTTTCTACATAATGGCTTCAAAACCACTGGATTAGTTTTTCCCTGTTCTCTAAGCTGCAGTTTGTTACTCCAAATTGAAAATACTTTTAATGTAAAATAATGTTCTTACTTTTTCTCCCCTATTCCTATCCCTCAATGCTTTCTCTCCATGCTGATTGGCACACATATATGTTTGAGAAAAGAAATTAGAAGGTTGCATTTCTTAAATAATATGTGGACACACAGAATATAACCAGTTTATAAGGCCTAATTTCTGAATTATTAGGTATTCTTTGATATCCAGAGTTTATAATACAATGCCCCGTTGGTAATCAACAAGTATTTCCCAAGATCAGTATTCTAGGAGGCTGGGCACGGTGGCTTAAGCCTGTAATCCCAGCACTTTGGGAGGCTGCGGTGGGTAGATCTCTTGAGATCAGGAGTTCGAGACAAGCCTATAATCTTATGAGGAGCAGTTTAGCTGTCACTTATCTTATCTTAGCCCATTCACTCTGTTTCCATATAAGCTTCTCTTTTAGCCAAACTCGCCCAACATGGAGAAACCTTGTCTCTACTAAAAATACAAAAAGTTAGCTGAGTGTGGTAATCCCAGCAACTCAGGAGACTGAGGCAGGAGAATCACTTGAACTCAGGAGGCAGAGGTTGCAGTGAGCCGAGATTGCACTACTGCACTCCAGCCTGGGCAACAGAATGAGACTCTGTCCCAAATAAATAAATAAATAAAATAACCTAGGGCTTTGTGTGGATAGTCATGGTCCCTGACTTCAGGAATTTTAGTCTATCAAGAAAAACTAGCATTAAACAGATGTAGGTGGGTAGCAGTTTCTCCATTTCCCCTACCACAATTATTTTAAGTTAGAGGAAAATCAAATTGTCTTAACATGATGTTGAGTGCTTCACCTGGGAGCTGCTTTTTTCATGTCATCTATTCTTTCTCAGCTGCCTGTTTTGCCTTGAGACACTGACTATTTTATTGCTAAGCATCCCTTTATTCTCCAAATATCAATTAGACAGGATTCTATAAATAATAGAATTTATTGAAGGTTTAAGTTGATAAGAGGGGAGGAAGCAGGTACCCTGAAGTATACCACAGCACATAAATGAAAACAATTAATCCACTGGGCACGGTGGCTCACACTTGTAATCCTAGCACTTTGGGAGTCTGAGGCAGGTGGATCACCTGAGGTCAGGAGTTCGAGACCAGCCTGACCAAAATGGGGAAACCCTGTCTCTATTAAAAACACAAAATTAGCCGGGCGTGGTGGCACATGCTTGTAGTCCCAGCTACTCAGGAGGCTGAGGCAGGAGAATCACTTGAACACAGGAGGCGAAGGTTGCGGTGAGCCGAGATTGTGCGATTGCACTCCAGCCTAGGCAAAATGAGCGAAACTCCGAAACTCAGTCTCAAAAACAAACAAACAAACAAACAAAGTCTTTTTTTTTTTTTTTTTTTACCACCTCCTGGCACTAAAAGCTTTTCTAGTCAAAGCTCCTCTACAGTTGACTAGGCTTCTCACCTGGGAAATGGTGCTTGGACCTCCTGTCTCATGATATCTTCTCACTGGACTTAGTTCTCTTTCTACTCTTTAAATCTCTCCTATAATCTTATGTGTAGTTCAGCTGTCACTTGTCTTATCTTAGCCCTTTCGTGCTGTTTCCATATGAGCTTCTCTTTAAGCTAAACTTGCCCAATAGTGTATTTCTAAACAAAATATACATTCTCTCCCTGAGAGTCTTTCCAACCAGATTTTAAAATTTTGTTTCTTCTCTATTGATCAAATACTACATTATAATACTGTTACTAATAACACAAGTACACATCGGAGCAAGAAGCTGTGAAGAGGCATAGGATACTATGAGGGTTTATAAAGGAAATATTTAGTTGTATATTATCATTAGTGAAGATATTTGAGACTGTCCTTGAAAAGTACTTATTTATTTCAACGGTGGTTCTTGATAGGTATTTTTGCATAACTGAATGAATAGTTAGAATGAAAAGAAGATCATACCTATTTATTAGGCCTGATAATCACTTTGGTTCTTATTCTAAGAGTAATAAAAGGCCTGTGGATGATTTTAACTAAGAATACATTAAAATCTTTGAACAATCTTTCTGAGCATAATTTGGAGAAAAGAATGGAAGCAGGAAAGATGGAGTTTGGGAGGTTTATCTGAGAAGTGCAGAATAAGGCTAACATCCGAGTTCACTGGTCCAGAAAGGCAATGGTGAGACTGGATCTGAGAGACGTTTAGGAAGGAAAATCACAAGAAATGACAACGAATTGATGGACAGAAGGTGTGGTAAAGGAGAAGAGGGAAATTCAAGATGAATCTCAGGTTTGCCCTTTGGGGAATTTTTTTCTCTACTAGAATAAAATAATAGCCTTGTGTTTATATCCTGTGAGCAGGCGATAATCCGGTTGGTGTGATGAACAACAATAGGTATTGTCAGCTGAATAAAATTTTAAAAATTTTCAGCAGAGACCTATTTTTGAGCTGCTAAGGGCCTCATGACAATTTTTTTTTTTTTTTTTTTTTTTTTTAGTTCATGAACTCATAAAACCACATAAAGTTGCCACATAATAATTGTGGGTGTCCGTATCTGGGGTGTCTGTATCTACAATAATTTTTCTTCTGCAGAAATAATTTCCAGTTTCATCACCCAGTTACCATTGTCAGTTGTTTCATGCTCCTAAAAGTCAGTTGGAATGAATCCTTGTTCCAAGAGCAAGCTTAATAACTTGTTTCCTTCAGCAAAGCTTCCTATGCATCATCTCGTTAAAAAATGGACACAGGCAAAATTCATTTGTCTTGGCTCTCAGAGCACCATTCCTGCAATGTTACAAGACAGGGGAATTGCTGCTGAGTGACCAGCCACCTTTTCATATGGTCAACATGCCCTGCCATTTAGCTCCTGAATGCTTGAGGGTCAAGTAGCCATCTCTGTAGAAGTGAGTGCAATGCAGCATAGCAGGATGCAAGGTGTGCCAATTACAACACAGACATGTCTAGAGAGGTGGTCAATATTTTCACACACATCCGTGTGAAGAGACCACCAAACAGGCTTTGTGTGAGCGATAAAGCTTTTTAATCATCTGGGTGCAGACGGGCTGAGTCCGAAAAGAGAGTCAGCGAAGGGAGATAGTGATGGACCGTTTTATAGGATTTGGGTAGGTAGTGGAAAATTACAGTCAAAGGGGGTTGCTCCCTGGCGGGCAGGGGCGGGGGACACAAGGTGCTCAGTGGGGGAGCTTCTGAGCCAGGAGAAGGAATTTCACAAGGTAATGCCATCAGTTAAGGCAGGAACCGGCCATTTTCACTTCTTTTGTCATTCTTCAGTTACTTCAGGCCATCTAGATGTATACGTGCAGGTTTGGGTCCAGAGGCCTGACAAATATTGTATACACAAAATAAATTACTCAACCGTGATCATCATCTGTATCCTGTAGTTTATTCTATGATGATATTGGAAGAGTTACAGAGAAACAATTGATTTTAGACTCTGATGAAAATTGGCTTCTATCTATGATACGAAAAGATGTTAAATTACTTCACCAAGTTGCTTCGAGGCTATATGGATTTGGTAATTGCTTTGGTGGTTATTTGATATAAAGAAGTAAACAAATGGAGAATGTTAGAGAATACTGAAAGATATCAGGGCAGCTTGAAAAATTGCTCTGAAAGTTTAAATTATTATGAGTTTAAATGATTATGAGGGCAGATCTTGTCAATATTTTTTAATATTGACTAAGAAAAACTTTAAAAATATTACAGGAACTACTTCAGAATACTAAACCATCATTCATGCAGATTCCTAATAATACATTTTCAATGGTTTCTTACTTTCAGCCAAACTCAAGGAAAAAATATGACAGTATAGCCCTCAAATCCCAAAATAATATTTTAACAAAATACAATTATTTTATTAAGTGATTTTAAATTTCAGTAATAAATGTCACAACTATATTGATAATTAGGTAACACATTTTCACCAGACAGATTTCTTATCTTGAAAAATATGTGACCTGAAAATTTTACATTTCAAAATGATCAGAGGACCATCTCCTCTTTGGCTAATTTAGGCTTTTGAGTTTGTAACAGTGACTCAGAAGTAACTGATTACTTCTTTTTTTTTTTTTTCTTAAATTAGGTTGCAACTTGATTCTAGTACAAGAATAAATCTTAACATCACTAAACTGAGAAATGAGGATTGCCCACATTAACTAACTTGGAGGATGCTGAATGCTTCAAAATAAGAACTTCTGTCCTTTAGTTACTGATAATGTATCAAGCACAGCTACTTAATTATTTTTAGCAACTTGTTTGCCAGTGGAAATGTCAGTTATTTTGTAGTTATTTCACAGTATGCTTTTTGCCAGAAACATCAAAAATCAATTATTTTTAATTAAAAAGTGATCATACTTTGTTTTCAAAATCAAATCATTTATAACTTGGCCCAAGAACATTTGAAATTTTAAAATAATTATTGTTTTCTCCATATTTTATTTTCAAGTCTGAATTTTTAGTAAAGGTAATAAATACTTTAGATATATTTCTATTGTTCTGATGATTTGTATTTTTATATTGTTTCAATGAATGTACATTTATAAAATCTTTTATCTTAAAATGTCAAATCATTTTCTGCATTAGACATTATTTCATATAAAATAGAATGTTTATTATATTAAACCACTTGAGATTATGTATGGAGTTTAATCTATTACTGCACTGTTGTAGCAGGATGAGCAGCAGACAAAACTTCTCAGACACTGAGTTGTAGAAGGAAGGGCTTTATTCAGCTGGGAACATCGGCAAGCTACTGTCTTAAAATCCGAGCTCCCCAAATGCACAATTTCTGTCCTTTTTAAGGCCTCACAACACTAACGATTTGACATGAAAGGGTCGTGATTGATTTGAGCAAGCAAGCGGTACATGACAGGGGCTGCATGCACCGGCGGTCAGAGAGAAACAGAACAGGGCAGGGAGTTTCACAGTGTTCTTCTATACAATGTCTGGAATCTATGAAAAACATCGGTTTCTAAGTTATGAGTTGATTTTTAACTACTGGGTTTAGGCCAGGCAGGCCCGGGCCTGGTTTCGGGCCTGGCGCCGGGCTGCCTGTCTTTGGTTTTACTTCCCTGTTTTTTTCTTAAAACAGGTACTGAGTATAAAACAATATGAGAGGGTCTCTCCCTTCCCTCACTGTAGCTGAACCTGTCCTGCCTAATATATATCACAAAATGTCAGTTTCTTTGTGAAATCTTATGACAGATTGAAAGATCTTTTGGTGGCTTTCATTCTGTGGTCTCAATTAAAATTTGGAATCTATTACCTTTTTAACGTATTTCTTGCATACGATAATAATCAGTAATTCAAAGAACTTAAAGCTCTAAAATATTACTTTAGCAATGTATAACTTAATTATGCCTATATGGCTATGCAGTGTATTTACAAACATCAACTTCAGTAGCAATCTCATGTCTATTAATAAAAGTGTTTCATAGCTCCTGTTTTTTGAAAGTCGAGAACTTTCAGAGGAAAAAAAATATATTCTGATGAACTACTCATGCTTTCTTAGTCTATATGAATAACATACAGATCAGAGAGTGGAAGTCAATAAATTTAGAAATGTTTCTTTTTGGAATTGTATTTAATTTCCAAGTACAAATATATCTAGCTTGGTGTCACTAGGATGAAATATATTTTGTGTATGATACAAAAAGAAGAAAATACAAATCTTGGAGTGGAGCTATATTATATTTCCTTGGAGTGTGACTAATTATAGTGCAATTTGTGAAAGATTTCTATTATTTATTTTTAGAAAAACGGGTCTTTGTTTTGTTTCTACAAACACATGTTTACATTAAGTAATAAAATACAATTCCATTGGATAACAATATAAGCATATTGTTTAATTATAAGCAAAATTACTATTTTTAAGAACAATTTGCTATAATTTTAGATTGACCTACATGATTAAAGTTGGCATATCTCTTTCTCCCTTGCCACAAATGAGTTAGTCCTATAAACTATAGGACTGAAGACAGTCCTATAAACTATAGGACTGAAGACAGTCCTATAAACTATAGGACTGAAGACAGTCCTATAAACTATAGGACTGAAGACAGTCCTATAAACTATAGGACTGAAGACAGTCCTATAAACTATAGGACTGAAGACAGTCCTATAAACTATAGGACTGAAGACAGTCCTATAAACTATAGGACTGAAGACAGTCCTATAAACTATAGGACTGAAGACAGTCCTATAAACTATAGGACTGAAGACAGTCCTATAAACTATAGGACTGAAGACAGTCCTATAAACTATAGGACTGAAGACAGTCCTATAAACTATAGGACTGAAGACAGTCCTATAAACTATAGGACTGAAGACAGTCCTATAAACTATAGGACTGAAGACAGTCCTATAAACTATAGGACTGAAGACAGTCCTATAAAAAAGAGTAGAGAAGATCAAAACGAAATGAAAATGGTCTAATGCTCCACGGGATGAGTGCATCATCTGTCTGCAAAGTTTCCCAGCAGGTGCTATTTAATTTGTTGAATTTGCCCAAAGTCTGTCTCTCAGGTTTACAGAATTTGATATCACCATTATTTCATTAAACCAAGAACTGCTGATTTGTGCGTTATGTATCAGTCGGGGTTCTGTTTGGAGAGAGAAATCACACAGTGATTTGGACAGAGAATATTTTACACAGAGATTTTTTAGCTATAACAGAGCAATAGAGAAATATCAGATTGGTTAGTAACAGTAAAGAGAACTTGAAAATAATACAGCAATAGCAGATGTAAGGAGCATGCATTATTTTCAAGGCCAAGATAAAGTGCTCCAGGAAGAGATTCCAGGACTGCACTGGAAATTAAGATAGCACGGCTGTGGCTCACAGAACAGCAGAGAAGTCACTACGGTGCTGCACTGGCAGAACTTGCTGGAATTCCACCCTCTAGGGTGCCAGAGGAAGCTTTTTATGGGAAAGCGTCTCACTGGAAGCACGCCACTAGAAAATCATCTAACAGGGTGCTGAGGGAAGTTTCAGGCCACAAGGTGTGGAGCCCATTTCAGAAGAAGAAGCCATCCATACTAAACTGTCAGCAGTCTGGTGCTGCAGAAGCCGCATCTGCCACAGGAGCCAGTCCTTTTGAAGGAGACAGCGGGCTTTTCTTGGAACTTTTTCATCTGTGCTCATTGATGTTTCTCAATATCAAGATCAGGATATACAGGAAGCCAAGAAAAATCCCACAGAATTCACCGCCATGTTTTTCTTCAAGTTCCAATTCCCTAGTCTGTCTTCCTCCTTCTTCCCACAGTTCAGAACCTTCTTAGGTTTGTTTTACATATAATATCTAGGGGGTTTAGCTGTGTTTAGCAGGAGGAATAGGGAGAAATGGGTGTATTCCATTTGCCTGGAACTGGAATTCCATCTTTGTGTTAAAAACTATTTTTTTCTTTTCTCTAACCAGTGCTTTTCTGACTCTTAAATTAGTGTATTGTGACATGATTCTGTGTCACAAAATACTTTTCTCTTCTGACATCTTCACTAAGGTTTATTTTTTTTCTTACCTTCTGTTTTCTTCTTGCTCCCTTTCTTCCTATTGTTCATTTCCTCCCATCTCAACTCTCCTTCCCTCCTCACTTCTCCTTTTCTGACAAGGTGCAACTATTCAGAATCTATTATGTTAAGACATAATTCAACAGAAGTTTGTTTATCACTATATTTTCCAATGAGATAACCTCCATAGCTATTTTGGGTTTAAAATATAAAAATGAAAAATGATTTTTATAGTTCCAACACACAATTTATCTAAGCAACTGAAGTTCTGGCAAAAAAAACAAGAGTTTTCATCATTAGAAATAATTTTATTATTTATTTTAAAGCAGTTCAATGTAACTGGTAGCAAAATGGTACAGACAATAAACAGAATCAATTCCCATTGGGCTACAAGGACTATTATTGACTTTATATTTTATTTTCATGTGCAAGTATAATTATTTTAAAAAGGCAACAGCTCATTAAAAGTCTTTTATAAGCATGTTTTTATTCTTTAAATAACAGAAAGACTAATAAATTATCATTATTGTAGCAAGCTGGTATGAACTGTGTCAAATATTAAATTTGGACTAATGTTCATAGTCAAAAATAATTATTTTAAAATTTATGAAACAAAATTTTTAGTTATATAGGAAATATAATCATATCCTAGCTTAAAATCCTAGTCTCAACAACTGTCATAATGCAAAAATACCAAACTTCAGATCTTGTGGGGAAATAAAAGATTTGTAAAATCTTACATTTATTCCTAAAAATAATGAAGTAAAAAAAGTCAACTTAAAGAAACATCATACTTGACTCTTGATATGCAAATATAAAACAAGTTCATTAAATTTATTGTTTTTCTCTGTTACATATATTAGTTCCATTCTGCCTTCAGTTTTTAACAATTTATATGTGAATGTGTGTGTCAAATATATTTCACATGTTTATAACATATACACATATATGCATACAATCTTTAAGTTTTAAGGCATGCTCCCAATTTTAGGTAACCTGTTATAAATTCTACTTCTCTGATCAAAGTAGATTAAATACAGGGTCTCTGTTTTAGGGGTAACTCTTGGTGTTCTTGTTATTCTAAAATGTGAATAACGTAAAATACCAAAAAGAAAAAAAGACATTTCATAGTCTCCAAGCCAAATTATACAATGACTATAATCTTTGATTTCACATTGCACTTTACAGTTTTATTTCTGTAGAATTATTGAGAGTACATTAGAATATCTTTTCTTTAAAAATTTTATTATCCTTTAAGTTGATCTGCTTCATTATGAAAAGAAAGGAAAAAAAAGTCCCTTTCTAGTTTTATACGTATTTTTGTTGTTGCTGAATTAAACTCAATATCAAATTCAAAAATTAAAAAATACAAAATTAGACCAGTATGTATTTGAATTTACCAATGTTTCTTTTATAAGAACATTTTAACACACTTCTACTACCTGGTAAACTATGTACGCATACTCTTGTGCTCTTTTGATCTATTTCTCTAGGGGGAAAATGCAATAGAGGTAAAAAATGAAAAACTGGATATCATCAATGGTCAATTTATATTTAAATTTATAACTCAAATTCTGCATGATTTGCATTAATGTTAAAAGCCAAGAACTACCTATTTTTATTTTATGCTTTTCTCTCATAATGTTAAAGTATAGTTCATATATATGATTTCAAAATTAAGTCAAAAATTTTAATACACCCTTCACTGAGTGTTATTGTTTCATTACCAAAGACATAAGGACTTTTAATGTTTTGAAGTGTCTTCAGAGCCCATAAAAGGTATAAATTATCTTCTGTCAATTTTAAAAGAATTTTTCTAATGAAATTTACTATATAGATATATGAATAGCAAAAATGGTAAAGCTCAAGGGTCTAAGGACAATCATTACTGTATATTTCAAGATATCCAGTTAATTTTTCAATCCTTGAATTAAATTTAAGTCAACAAATGTGTATTAAGTATTTTCTCTATGCTAGGCATTCGTTTAGGAGAATAATAGATATTTGCTTTATAGTATGCTTTTCTTGGCATAAAATATTTGCTAGACATAAAGTTACCAAAAAGTGCAGGAACCTAGTGTTTCTTTTCATTTATGTTTTAGTTTCTTCAGTGTAATAAAACATGCTATGAACATCTCAAATTCTAAGATAAATATTTTTATATCGTAAGGCAGAAAAAAAAGTTAAAATGACTTAAAGATTTGTATTCTAAAGCAAACTATGATTCTTACACAAAAGTCAGCCACACAAGTTTGTTGGTTAATCTCTATGTGAGAAGACTAGACATTTACGATGAGCTCAATTTTGTAAAACAGTAAGTTTAAAGAATATAATATGACACATTTAATTTTTAAGAGGAGCAGCAGCATTCTGTGTCCATTGTGATGCACCAAATATAGTTAGATTTTGTCAACTTCATAAAACCTTAATAATTTTTAAAATTGCTTTCATAGAGTTTGGATTATTATAAAACAATTAAATGTCAGATTTAAATTTTTGTATTTTAATTTATTGATGTCCTTCAAATATTAATAGGGAGAGTACCAGTAAGTAGTACATTAAGTTTCAAAATGATCTATACTTCTAAGAGAAGAGATTACGTTTTTAAATATGAGAGAATTACATATATTTCCATCTAGTTTCTTTCGTGCCAGCAAAACTTTTGTGGTTTCAAGCAAGGTCTTTATAGGAAAAAAGTTTCTCATTTTATTTTTATCAAAGTTGAGTTTCCTCCCGAGAATCTTGACCAGTGACATTGCAGATGCTGTTTCTTCGACTGGGCTCACTGTTTGGAAGGTAGGCCAGTGGATCTGGTCGAATTAAGTATCTAATAAAAGAAAACAAAATAAATAACTTTGCAATAGTAAATACAGGCAACATTAATTCACACTGACACTTCATATTTCTAATTTATTTGTTCAGTTTTCCGATTATCTAAACTGTCTGTATACAACATTGGTGGTAGAACTCACTGTTTGGTTGGCCTTTACAATTTGGCATGGTTAATATTATCATTTTCATACCTGAGAAGATTATGATGATGAATGCTGATGAATCAAGCACTATTATTTTTCTTCTTCATCTTTTTCCCTGTGCATGTTGACTGTCAGTCACCTTTATTTTTCAATTATAATCAATTTCAGCACCTTCGTCTCATCAAAGTTTTATGATTAAGTATGCTGTTGACTTATTATCCCTTACTTTGGCCATTTTTCTATGAAGGAGACCTACATTTTAGCCATCATTCTTCCATTACTTAACTGTTCTTTGTCTTAATTTTATCACTTAAAAAATTAGGAGATTGATGTAAGCAATTTCTATAGTCTTTTCAATTTAAATATTTTATGAATCTATAAAATCAACAGTTTAACAAATTTTATAGTGAATATAATGCATAACGTTTAAATTAGCAGGAAAATTATTTATCTAAAATTCAGGTTATGGTATAGTAAGTGATAATACTAAAGTATAGAGAATAATTCTTAATTAATTCTGCTAGTGAATAGAAAAATGTTTATCTGCCAAACTCAAACATTTCATTAATGTGAGAATTTGTTTTCAGAGAGTTGTCTTACTTCAGACTGTCAAATGATGTACAGGCATGCCTTTTTTATTGCTTTTGACTTGATTGCACTTTGCCAATATTGAATTATTTATAAATGGAAGGTTTGTGGCACCCCTGAATCAAGCAAATCCGTTGGAGACATTTTTTCCAGCACGTGCTCACTTAGGGTCTCTGTGTCAGATTTGGTAACTTGAACTTTTTCCATTGTAATTATATCTGTTATAGTGATCTGTGATCAGTAATCTTTGATGTTCCTATTGTAATTGTTTTGGGATACCACTATCCGCACCCATATAAGAAGGCAATTTTAACCAATAAAATATGTGTGTTCTGATCACTCCCCCAACTGGCTATTCCCTCGACTCTTCTCCCTCTCCTCCACCATCTATATTCCCCAAGACACAAAAACATTAAAGTTAGATCAGTTAATAACCCAAAAATGACTTGTAATTGTTCAAGTGAAAGGAAGAGTCTCATGTCTCTCACTTTAAATCAAAAGCTAGACATGATTATGCTTAGTGAGGAAGGCACATCAAAAGCTTACATAAGTTGGAAGTTAGGTCTTTTGTGCCAGTTAGCCAAGTTGTGAATGCAAAGGAAAAGTTCCTAAGGAAATTAAAAGTGCTACTCCAGTGAATACACAACTGATAAGAAAAGAAAACAGCCTTATTGCTGAGATGGCAAAAGTATGAGTGGTCTGGAAAAAAGATCAAACCAGCTACAACATTCCCTTAATCCAAAGCCAAATCCAGAGCAATGCTCTTCCTCTTTTCAATTCTCTGAAAGGTGAGGGAAGTGAAGAAGCTATGGAAGAGGTTAGCTATGGAAGAGGAAGCTAGCAGAGGTTAGCTCATGAAGCTTAAGGAAGTAAGTCTCCTCCATAACATAAATGTGCAAGGTGAAGTAGATAGTGCTAATACAGAAGCTACAGCAAGTTATCAAAAAAATCAAACTATTAATAAGATCATTGATGAAGGTGGCTAAATTAAACAACAGATTTTCAATTTGGAAGACAGCCTTCTATTGGAAAAAGTTGCCATCTAGTACTTAAATAGCTAGAGAGGAGATGACAAAGCCTAGTTTCAAAGCTTCAGTGACAAGCTGACTCTCTTGGTAGGGGCTAATGCATTCGGTGACTTTCAGTTGAAGCCAATGCTTATTTACCATTCTGGAAATCGTAGGACACGTAAGAATTCTGCTAAATCTGCTCTGCCTATGCTCTAGAAATGGAAAAACAAAGCCTGACTGGCAGCAAATCTGTCTAAAGCATAGTTTACTGAAAATGTTAGGCCCATTGTTGAGACTTAACGCTTTAAAAAAAAGACTTCAAAATATCACTGCCCCTTGATAAGGCACCTGGTCACCCAAGAGCTCTGATGAAGATGTACAATGAGATTAGTATTGTATCATTCTTGCTAACACAACATCTATTCTGCAGCCCATGGATCAAAGAGTAATTTCAATGTTCATGATTCGTGGGATGAGGTAGAAATATCAACATTAACAGAAGTTTGGAAGAAGTTGACTCCAACCCTTATCAATGACTTTGAGGGGTTCAAGACTTCAATGGAGGAAGTAACTGCAGTTGTGGTAGAAATAGAAAGATAACTAGTATTAGAAGTGGAGCCCAAAGATGTGACTCAATTGCTGCAATCTCTGACCAAACTTGAATGAATGAGGAGTTGCTTCTTATTTATAATCAAATAAATTGGTTTCTTGAGACGAAATCTACTCCTGGTGAAGATGCTATGAACATTGTTGAAATGACTGTAAAGAATTTATATTATTACATAAACTTAGTTGACAAAGTAACAGCAGGGTTTGAAAGGATTGACTCCAGTTTTGAAAGAAGTTCCACTTTGGGTAAAATGCTATCAAAGGGTATTACATGCTACAGATAAATCTTACATGAAAGAAAGAGTCAGTCAATGCAGCATACTACTTCATTGTTGTCTGATTTTAAGAAATTGCCACACCACTCTAACCTTCAGTAACCACTACCCAAATCTGTCAGCAGCCATCAACGTTGAGGCAAGACTCTCTACCAGCAAAAAAAGATTACGACTCCCTGAAGGCTCAGATGACTGCTAGCATTTTTTTTAGCAATAAACTGTTTTTTAATTAAGTAAATTTTTAGGCATAATGCTTTGCTTTTGCACACTTAGTAGACTAAAGTATAATGCAAACATAAATTTTGTATGCACCGGGAAACCAAAAAATTCAAGTGATTGGCTTGATTGCAATATTCACTCTATTGTGGTAGTCTGGAACCAATCCTGCAAAATCTCTGAGGTATGCCTGAGTATCTTTAGTGACTGCTTCTTGAGCACCTGTAGGAAACTGTGCTAACACCTTAGAATTAAAACAAAATCACAAAACATGACTCCTGTCCGGCAGAAGATTAAAGTATAATTTATGAAGCAGATATAATGGAAGAAAAAAAAGGAAATTCCAAACATCATACAAAGTGAAAAAGAACAACAGAGAGAATTAGGAACTACTTTACTGAGGGGTTGGGTTGAACTTGCCTCTCCAGGCTTCAGAGAAGATTTAGGAGGAAGGAACAGGAGGTGATCCCAAATGTTGTCAATGGAGACCACAGAGGATGGATGTTTCTGATGTGCTTAGGAATGATTTTACTTTAGAAAACTGGTAAATCATGGTAGGTAAAGTCAGAAACAAAGGTAAGAAACAGGTAATGAATGACCTTAAGTTTCAGAATAAGTAGTTTCAATTTGTGTTTTAAAGGCAGTAGGAAGCCACTAAGGATTTGAAAAGGAGAGAAGAAAATAAATACATGCAACACAGCATTCTAAGAAAGTCATGTTCCAAGTCCAAATGAAAGAAGTATTTAATACTTCTATAATATTTTTAAGAGGCAGTATATAAAATGAACAGGAAAACTAATTAAAAAGTGAGAACGCTAATAAAGTTTGCACTTTTGTCTTAAAGACTGAAGGGAAAAATTCATAAAATATACTCCTTAATGAAAATGAGAAAAGGCAATCAAAACCACTGAGTCTATTTTCTTTGACCAAATAAAAGTTGAGACTAGTGTTCTTGGACCTATTAACTGGATTTTGTCATCTATGCACACTGCTTTATAGTTACTTTAAATATCAATAGCATTGTGGATTGATGAAGAAAACTAATAGTGCACATTACACTTTTTAATACCATATCATCTAGTGATTTATTATTGTTTGCAACAAATTAATGTTGCTTCTTCATTTAAAACGAACTTCTGAAAGTGAATTTTTAGAAAAACATGAAAGATACCAGTATAATCCATTATTCTCTACGTTCATTGATGCAGTAGCAAAAGTTCCTTTTCCTATTATTGTCACTACAAAACCTATTGAGTCCAATAAAGCAAATTTCTTAAACTGTGTTTTTATATATTACATGTCATGGTAGGCATCTTTCAAATGATAATTTATCATTGTTCTGGTTTCACTGAAATTTAATTATCTCAATGCCACAAATACAGATCACTGCAATGGTGTAAGAAAAGCTTTTTTATTTTTTAAATAGCAGTCAAGTTGACGTTTTAGCTTAAAACTAATAAAAAGTAAGAGTATCTAAAAGACAGAAAATTCTCTAAAAATATGTCTACTTTACCTGTCCACATTGTGACATACATATTTTATTCATAAGTAAAAAGATTAAACACTATTTGAAATTATGAACATAAATATTTGACAAAATGACATGTTCTTAGTCTCAAAAGGGTGACAACATTTTCTTTGAACATTCCGTCAAAAATAATTATGGGAAATGATTGTATTAAGCTTAAGAAACATAATTTATTATAAAATACAAATAAGGTAAGCATAATTTTTTAAATTCTATATAATTAACACAATTATATTTATTTGAAAAAAGTATAAGAAGGCTGGAATTAATATGGGTAGATTAGATATTTAATAAAAATTATCTATACTTATGGACTTAAAAGAAAAAAGACATGTATAAATGTGGAGGCCATGAAAAAAGAACAGCTTTATTTTATTATCATAATATCCTATGTGAAGGGTCCAGGATGAGTAATTAAAATCCAAGTGCATCATAAATAAGATGTTTTCCTCTAATTGAAGTCCTTTATAAATTCAATATCACCATCAGATACAATTTTTGACAGTGACTTAAGAATTCTACTAGCTTAAATTGTTATTCATCTGTTTCCCCAATGCTCCTGTATTCTAACCAGTATTATCAGATGGCAAAATAAAGCAATATTATACTTGATAGTTCTATCTTAGGTGCAATTTAGGAATCTTTTCACACTTATTTGGGGTCAGATTTACTCCTGCTGTTTTATTTTCCAAATAAGTTTTTGAAATGCTTCCTGTTTCTGCCCTAAAACAAAACACTCATCAGTAGTACAACACTAATTCTTCTACTGTTTCTTCTGTATTTATATTTTTGGAAAAAACATTCCCTATTTAGCCTTTTTCAGCTGGAAGATAAAAAATATTTTTTCTACAGAAAACTAGCTTATCTTCAAAGTTCCAATACTATGTATCTAAATGCTTTCTAGACATTTCCTCTTTATACTTTAAATAACATATTTGAATGGATGGATGAAGAAAATTTGTGGTATATATGCAAAGTAGAATACCATTCATCCATAAAAAAGATGAAATTCTGTCATTTGCAGCAACATAGTCAGTGTAAAATGAAATAAGCCACAGAAAAAAAACATAGTCAGTGTTAAGAGAAATAAGCCACAGAGAAACAAATATCATGTTTTCATTCAAATGTGTGAGCTAAAATAATTGATCTCATGGAAATAGTAGGTAGAATGTTACCAGAGGCTGGGAAGGGTGATGAGGAGGGGAAGATGGAGAGAAACTGGTTTATTAGTAACCAAAATACAGTTACACAGAAGAAATAAATTCCAGTGCTTCAAAGCACAGTAGGGCAACTATACTTAACAAGACTTCATTGTATATTTCAAAATAGCTGGAAAAGAACATTTGGGATATTCCTAACACAAAGAAATTATAAATGTTTGGGGTAATGGCTACCCCAATTACCCTGATTGATCATTACATATTTTATGCATGTATCAAAATATCACATGTACCTCATAAAATGCACAACTATTATATGTCAATAAACTTAATTAATTAGAAAGTCAACATTTATTAAAAATACATATATACCTGTACCCACATATCATCTCTTTTTTTTTTTTACTACCCAACAACCCCTCTTTCCTGCCTGGAAAATTGTCTCCCCATTCTGACTTGTTTTGATGAAACAACATTTTTTTTTTATTTTTGTAATCACACAGTTTGAAACCCTAAAGCTGTGTTAAACTTCTTTTTCAATTCCCAAATCAATAATCAAGTCTCATTTTCTGCCTTCATAAATCTATTTACGTAGGGACTTGCCTTTACAATGCTTTATCTTGATGCTATGACAGATGGTTGTTTCTCTAACACCTGCTTTTTAACTGTTTTCCCTACATTCATATTCACCCCAACCCTAACCCATCCTATCAATCAATTCTATTGTTTTCTGCAGAACTCTTTTAAAAAAATCATACCCTTTCCACTCCAGTCGAAATCTTCCACAAAACTGACAACATATCAAAGAGTCTTCTAAAATTTTGCATATTATTACATTTAGTTCTAAACCTCTTGCATGGATCCATATTATGCTCAGCATAACAAAATGTTCTCAGTCCTGTTAGTCTCTGACTTTGTCACTTGCTTTCTGGATTACAGACACAAACACATCCTATGGATCTAATATCCAACAAAACATGTGGATCTTTGACATTTGTTTTATGTCAGTAATACAATCTATAGTTAGTTACCCTGGGTAAACATCACTCGATCTACCCCAGGACAGGTCGTGTATCTCAAGGGAAGATTCTTGTAAGGAATTTCTTTCCTAGGCTTACACCAACAACTGTCAAAGTGCCTTTTCTAAAGTCTTGTTACATGCTTGCTCATATATGTCTAAGTGCTGTCCATCATCTATAAGGCCAACTTTAAATTCATTTTGTCACGTAAGACCTTTCCAGAGGCAAATATAATTTATTTTTCCAGTATTACATTTGCCTTACAACAGAAATGCTAACTATACAAAATTTCTACTCCAGTCAAATTGCCACTGAAACACTTTACGCAATTCCTGCATTTTCCAAGCCATTCTTTCTGTTCTGGGATGTCTTCTCTTCTCCACCATCATAAATTCTATCTACCCTTCAGAGTCTAGTTTAAGTTCTTTATAATTTCTCTTTAGAAATTCTTTATAATTTCTCCAACTACTCAATAATGTCTCCTTCTATTAATTCAGAAAAGCACTGTCTATGTCACTCAACTGATGCTTAGTTTATTAGTGACAAAGTGCTATTATGTATTGCTATTAAATTTTTCATGTGTAAATTGTAGCTTTGTTAATTAGAGTGTAAGGACTTTGAAGTCAGAGAAAATGCCTTAGTCTTTCTATCTCACATCTTTAGGTGAGTGCTACCACTGTACATGTTTAATAATTATTTTTCAAGAAATAAAATTAATCCCATAGAACTTTTTCTATTAAGTGTTTGACCAATCATTCTTTGGCTTTTGGGAAGTTGAAGGTATTTAGAACTAGACAGTGTGGGATATTTCACGTTTTCTGTTGAGTTGCTCTTTTATTCTTCCACGTCTTCACTTATTTTTTCCAAATATTTTTTAGCTCACATAATACAGAATTCATGCTGCTATTTCTTTATTTTATACTCCTTTTAAACAATCATATTTTTTATATTACACACAACACATGAAATGCATTTGTTTATTTGTAAAATTAGGTATAGACTATTTAAGCACTTATAAGAAAAATAAGAGGCTATTATGGCCTAAATATAAGTACAAAAATAAATAGTAGTTTTCTAAAAATACATGTCTTATATGAGATATGAGATCAACTTACACAACATCATTCAGCTCTATTCTGGTATCTGGAGATGGGTTAATCAGGATGTAGGAGAGGGTACTTTGATGATCATTCATTTCATCTAGAAGATAAATAAATGCCAAGTTTGTTATACTGCTTATAGAAAATTACAGGAATTACTAGTGAACAGCTTATATTCAAACCATATAACTGTCAACAAGAACTTGGTATAGTTTTGTCCACAGCATGATTGTGCACATAAGTTTGGCTATTTTCAAATTACTGTCATTGAAAATATCTGACACATACTTATGTTTTGTTCCAATAGATGATAACAATAAAGTATCTAATTCTGTTCAGAATAATCACAGTTATAGTTTACCATTTATTACACTGAAAAAGTATTTTTCTTTAATAAATGACTGGATAAGATGTTTACTTGATTATTATGCTTTATCAATTACAAAAAATAATCATGGTTATAGATAACAATCCTAGAAAAGAATATCCACACAGGAAATTCTTGGGAAAAATAATATAATTACATTATGTTTAGAAAACATGCTAGAAATGTGTCTAAAAAGCTTGAAGACCCTAAATATGTGTTTGGCTTCACTACATGACACATCTCATGTAACTCATCCTAATGCTTTTGCAGAATGCAAAGAATCCTCTAGAACAGAATTTAACCATGAATTTTAAGGGAAGTGTACTCCTGAATCATTTGTTTTCCCTAAAGCAATATATATATGTGTATATATTTAAAATGAAAAGCTGAACCCTTTTAATTTATTAATTCACTCTGAAAACATCCTCAGGCTGCAAGTTGAAATGTTGACCCTGCATTACATAGGACATTGAAAAAAATAAAAGGCAAACAGCTTTGTGGTCTCAATTTTTTAGATTTCAAGATTATCATAAGATGTAAATATAAAGTTATGTGGATGTATATACTTCAGTAAACATAATTCCTCCCATGGGTAAAGTTTTCAGTCTATGAGAATTCTCTCAAAAATCCTGTTTTTGAGCTATAGTATTCCAGGCACTGCAGTTGCAGACAAGAATGGCTCCTGAAGAAAGAACTAAATTTTTCAGTTTGACCCAAAGTCTAAGAATAAGTTTCATACCAGTCTAAGAAATGGTTTCATACCAATACCTATAGTATTTAGTGCATACTCAAATAACTGCATTAAACTAAAATCAAGATATTTTAAGGCCAATGTAGCTGACCCTGATAAACAATTTGCTGCACTGGAATATAAATTACATTCATAAAATAATGTTGACTACTGTGTTCCTCTAACGAGAAACCTGTCACTTTAATATGAAAGACACTATTTTCAGCTATGGTATTTCAAGTTGATATGGAGATGTGCCCCATTTTTAAAGTGTAAAAACAAAAATCCTTATCTTTCAAGGCAGAAAAATCACAAAATAATTAAACCCACTGTAAGTTTGCCAGTAACATTATTACAATCAATAGTTCACCAAATTCATAATCAAATAAATTAGTATATTCAGCTCCACATCTATGGGATAGACACAAGGAATTGTATCATGCCATAGTGTTAGGGTTGCCAGGAAAAATAGAGAATGCCCATGAAATCTGAATTTTAGATAAACAACTACCATTTTTGTTGCTGTTGTTGGAATCTCAGTCTGTCACTCAGGCTGGAGTACAATGGCTTGATCATATAACTAATGTTTTTTAGAATAAACGTATCCCAAATATTGCATGTGATATACTTATACTAAAATATTTTTGTTGTTTATCAGAAATTTAAGTTCCACTGGGAATCCTGTATTTTTATTTGATAAACCTGGTGGTCATATCTAGTGTTAGATGGCTAAGTTAACTGTCTGGAGATTAAAATTCCAATGAATATATATTGATGCTTACTACAAATAAGGTATAACTCCAACTCAAAACATATTTTACTGGCAGGAGATTACTAGGATTATTTCTCCATAAGAAAAGAAATTTTGATTCATACGTGCTTTTTGAGAAATGCCCCCTTGTTTGAATTTCTACAACTGTTGTGCAAAGGTACAGATTGATAGTGCATTGTGGAGACTAAGTTGCAATAATCTAAAAAGTAAGAGGTGGACTAGAAAATCTACATCTTATTTGACTATATATAACTCCGTTTCTTTTATGAACAATGACGTTATTGAACTGTGATACAGGAAAAAACAATTTAACAGATAACTTCTCAGTCAATATCAACACCTAGCCTTTATCCTTGATTATTAACAGGATATTATACTTTTTGGTTCTAGAATCAAGCCAAATTCTATCGGTGACCTGGCTTGCCTGTTAAAAATGTAAAAATTATGTAGATAATTGAGAAATTTCCGGTGGGAGATATGATTTTTGTGCCAATATTTTTTTTCTGCTTAAGTAGCCTGTATTATTTATCCTACTGAAGATATTTATTTTCCCACAAACCACGGAATTGGAGCAAGCATTTTGCTAAAGTTTTCAATTCAATTATTATACATGGCTTATCAAGACATAGAAAACATCACAATCAGAAATAATCTCTCTTGGTTTCTTTCCTCACCCCTCACTGACTTTTCCTAAGGGAGGAGGAATGACTTATCTTTTAGAATTAGGTTAAAAGAATTTGCTGACTTCAAAGCTATTCTCTTTTTCTTTCACGTGTGCCTTCCTATAGGGTACATTTTGCCTGCTTGTTCTCTGCCATGCTGCTTTGCGCAGAAGGCCTACAGTTGCCCCTCTTTTTTGTGACTTTGTGTTTAAGAAGCATTTGGAGAAATACCTAATGTAAATGACGAGTTAATGGGCGCAGCAAACCAACACGGCACATGCATACATATGTAACAAACCTGCATGCTGTGTACATGTACCCGAGAACTTAAAGTATAATAATAATAAAAAAAGAATTAAAAAGTGAGATTTTCTAAAAGCCTATTGCAGTCACACATCAAAACCACTTCAACAATAATTTTTATTAGCCATGATCCTGGAATATTTTGTCTCCATCAGTCATTCTCTATGGTTGTTTTCTAGATATTCTTTCATTCTGGAGGTGAAAATGTGGCAAATTTGTGGGATCTTCAAGATCCTATCAATTATCATTGACTATGGCAAAGATACAAATTAATTAAAATATGGCTTTGCTCCAAGAATGCCATATTTACTGAATAAAATAAATTTTATTTGGTAAATTAGCTTCATGAACAACAGAATCTATTTCTTACCAAATAAAAATATATATGAAGGGAATTTGCAGTGAATATATTTACTGTGTCCCTGATAACCAAAATACGACATTAGCAAAATAAAAAAAATTATAAGTTTAAATTATTTTCATTAAAAGTACTGTTTCATCAGTGACATAATTATTTTAATAAAATTACTCATAAAAGCTGAAAATAATATTTTTGAATATTATAAACTTTAAAATAAATTATATGGAGAAAAATTTAAAGATTGCTACTAGTATTTACAAAGAAACTTCTTTTGCTATATTAACTAGCATATACAATTATTAAACAAAAATCATCAAATGGCAAATATTTTGCTTAGAGTAGTTTGTGTAAATAGATCACATTAGAAAAGGGACAGAATCATATTCCTATGGTTCTTACAAAATAATTGATTGAGTCCTATTCCATACACATTACTTTCATATTTTTGTTTTGTTTTAAATTTTCATGTTGAAGTATTTTAAGAGGATTTTTGAAAGAGGATAATAGAATTTTGTAAGACAGAAATTTACATATTTTGTATATTTGTGTAGGTTACCATTAAATAATATTTCTGTTATAGACTGAATTGTGTGTTCCCCCACAAATTCCAATGTTGAAAAGCTAACCACCAAGATGACTGTATTTGGAGATAGAGCCTCAAAAACTAATTAAGTTTAAATGGGGTCAACAGGGTTGTCCTCTAATCCAATAGGACTGGTGTCCACATAAGAAGAAGAAGAGATACCAGGAGTAAATACACACAGAGACAAGACTGTATGAGGACACAGAAAGAAGGCAGCCATCTGTCAGCAAACATGAGAGGCCTCAGAAGAAATCAAATTTTGGGCACCTTGATGTTGGACTTCCATCTTCCACAATTGTGAGAAAATAAACTTCTAGTGTTTAAACCATGCACTCTGCGGTATTTTTTTATGGCAGCCCTAGTACACGAATATAACTTCTGAAAACACATCTCCATTGTATCATGTGTAGTCAGAGGAACATTCTATATAATATAAAGATATCACTTAGAACAAAGGCTCTGAAACCAGACTGCTTGCTTTGAAATTACGGATCTGCCAATTGCTTACTCTGAGATCTTAGGCAAATTATTTAATTTCTCTTAATCTCTCTGCGATTAACATCCTGGCATGAAAAATGAGGATAGCAACAGTGCAATCTCACAGGTTGTTGTTAGAATTAACATTTATTCTATTTATTCTAATAAATAAATAAAAATAATTTAAAATTAATATGTTCACATTGATTTATAGTTCTTGTACTTAGCATCTTATTGCTATCAAGTGCAACATAAAGGTTATGTATTATTATAGTAGCAGGCAAAATCAAGCAGTAAATTATAAAAAACAATTATATATGTATTGCTATGTGAAGGTGTGGGCATGCATAAATAGAGAAAGAGTGTTTTGAACAGATAGAAGGGCAAATGGCATAGCAAGAGATGATTTGGTTTAATTTGCAGAAAGTAGGCACCAGGGAATGGACTAAACTAAAGTGAGAGAGGAGAAGATTAATTTGAGATGATGTTGAACAGGCAAGCTGGGACCAGAATCTTGAAGGGCTTTACCCTTGGTCAGCAGTTTGAATTTTATTCAAAGTGCAATGAGAAAACATTGAAAGCTTGTAAGGATCGAGGGGAAGGCTGGTGGTACGAAACAATTTTACATTAAATATATCACTTTGATTGCTTTGTGGGAAATTAACTTTGTATGGGACAAGTTTAAACTCAGGACTATTAGGTGGTCATTGTGAAACAGAAACCCATGTGAGAGATATTGGTAGCATGAGAACAATAGAAATGGAATAAATTAGTAAAAAGGGCGAGGAAGAGAGATAGAAATGATGTGGAAGACAGAAATAGGAGAGAGAGAGAGAAAGGAAGACAGAGAAAGAGACTTAGAGAAGGAGAGAGAGAATTTTAAGCTGGGAGATACCGCAGTATGTTTGAATGCCAATGGGAGAAAATAAGTAAAAGAAATAGGTGCTATATGAGAAAGAGGGTTTCGTTTTTTTTGTTTTTGTTTTTGTTTTTGTTTTGTTAGTACAAGAAATACCTTATCAGGGAAGCTAAACTCAGTCATACAGTACTTACTTCTTCTACATAGTTGGTAATAGTATAATCTAGTGAAGATTTCATTTTCCTTCACCTGAACTTATATACACATTATGTGTTATCCACCTATAAAACTGGCTAGTTTTACAGTGCTGACTCAATTTGCTCATGTATTCCAGTTTAGTGCCAAATTATGTTTATAAGTACAACTATTTCATCTATTGTTACTGAACTGACCGGTATATTTGGAGGGTGTGAAAGGTGCTTAGAGATAAGAACTAAAGAAGAATAATTCCATTTAACTGACCTGTATTTAAAATTATTTTCATTATCATTCAAAGATTTTTAATCATTTTATGATAGGCAAGATAAAATTATTAAAAACATTTGAACTCTCTTAATTTATCTCCATATGAATATTCAGTGTATTCAAGATTATATGAAACTATGAGCAAAACGAACAGAAAGATTTTCAGAACAAGCTACATTTTAACTTGCCATGAGCCACTCCATCACTTACTAGCTTCCTGCAAATAAAACTAGTTACTTGATACTCAATTTTCCTTTCAAAATAGAGTATTCAATATTTCTTAAAAACCTATGTCACTACCCTACTTGTGTTTAAAAGAAAACACAGATTTTCTTTTAAAAACCTATGTTACATTTCATAAATGTTGAAAAACAAAAACCACCTTGCAATATTTTTTAACAAGATAAAGATTCAAAAGAAAGCAAACATGAACAATTAGTCTAAATATATATGATTTCTTCAATGGTGCAAAGTCCTGTTTTGTTTTGTCAAGATGCTTTCTGCATTGTTCCATATCTCTTACCCTACCACAACTTTCAAGGCTACTGGGTGCCCTGGTGAATGGAAGCTCTCAATAAATGCTAGTTTCTTTCAAAATACTATGATTACAGCTATTTTATATTAAAGAATGTGGGACAAAACTATACAGATTGTCTTCATAGTAAGGAACATAGTGTACATTTATATTTAAATAGAATATTCATTGCATGTCAACTAAAAGGTTTTATATGTGTTCAGGTGAAGTACTTCAAAATTTAGTGATGAATCTAATTGGTAATCTGAAAATGTAAAATCAAGACATTACAGAAAGCCTAAAAGATTTTGGAAACACAAATAGCATATTTATTATATAATTTTATTTTAATAATTGGACCCACTGATTTAAATTTAAAGTTACTACTACTGAAGTAATAGTTGAGGATTAAAGAAAACAATATTAAACATATACTTAAAAAATCTAAAAATAAGTACATACCAAGCTTTCCAGTTTTGCAGCTCTCCTGCAGTACTTTCATTTGACTTACAGAACATTTTTATGATCAGTTGATAATTGTAATTTATCACGATATTCATTATTTTTGTGTTCGATTAAGTCATTCAGTAACGATAATAGCATGATTATTTGGATCACAGATAACTCTAATTCTGAGGACACAGCAATGAACAAGATAGGCAAAGTTTTTGCCTTCACAGACCCTTTTAGCAATTTTCTTAGAATAGCTTCATACTATATAATACAGATCTTCAGAGTAAGTGTCAGGAATCTTTACTTATAGGTTTACTATAAGTTACTGTAAACTTCGTATATAACTTTAAACATATCATTGAAGTTATTTTAGGATCACCATCATTGTTTTGATTATCACATAAGTATGTTGGTTAAAAACAAAATAAGAAATTAACTAATCCCAAGTGCACATTCAATGAGTTTTGACAAATTCATGGTGTGGCAACTACTACCATAATTATGATGTCAAACATTTTCATAATGCCAAACAGATCTCTCATGCCCTTTTGTAGTCAATTTTCTCCTCTCAATCCCAACTTCTAGCAATCACTGATTTCAAGAAGCAGTCTTCTAGGAATAATAAAATGTGTTTCTATTTTTCTCTTAGCTATGCTTTTGTGTTGAATCCATGTTATTGCATGAATCTACTTTGATACTAATATAGCCACTCTAGCTTTTCTTCTTTTCATTGCATGAAAAAACATTTATAAGAAGTGTTTTTCCACAGAGGAGGTGAAGCAAGATGACCAAATGGAAGCTTCCATACTTTCTGCAAGAACACCAAATTGAACAACTATCTACACAAAAAAAACACCTTCATAAAAACCAAAGATGAGGTGAGCAATTACAGCATCTGTTTTTAACTTTATGTCACTGAAAGGGGCACTAAGGAGAGTAGGAAAGACCGTCTTGAATTTCCAACACCAACCCTCCTCTATCTTTTGGCAGTGGCCACATGGTGCAGGGAGTCTGTGCACTCGGGGAATGGAGAACACAGTGACTGTGAGACTGCATTGGAACTCAGTGCTGCCCTGGAACAGTGGTAAGCAACACTGGGCAGAACTCAGCCAGTGCCCACATAGGGAACACTTAGACAAGTTCTAGCCAGAGAAGAACTGCCTATTCCAGCAGTCAGAACCTGAGTTCTGGCAAGCCTTGTCACTGTGGGCTAAAGTGCTCTGGGGTTCTAAATAAACTTGAAAGGATGTCTAGGTCATAAGAACTGAAATTCTTGGGGAAGTCCTGGAGCTGTGTTGGAATCAAAGACAATGGACTTGATGGGGCACATGACCCAGTGAGATACCAGCTCGGATGGCCAAGGGAGTGCTTGTGCCACCCCTCCCCCAAACCCAGGCAGTGCAGCTCACAGCTCCAAGAGAGGCTTCTCCCTTCTGCTTGAGGGGACGAAAGAGTAAAGAGGACTTTGTGTTGCAACTTGGATACCAGCTCAGCCATAGTATGATAGGGCACCAGGCAAAGTCCCGAGGTCCACATTCCAGGCTCTAGCTTCCAGATGACATTTCTAGACATACCCTCGGCCAGAAGGGAACCTGCTTCTTTAAACAGAAGGATTCAGTCCTGGCAGCATTCATTACCTGCCAACTAAAGAGCCCTTGGGCCCTGAATAATCAGCTGTGATACCCAGGCAGTACTTGCTGTGGGCCTTAAGTGAGACTCAGAGATGTGCTGGCATCAGGTATGACCCAGAACATTCCCAGCTGTGGTGGTTATAGCAAGAGATTCCTTATGCTAGAGAAAAAGAGAGGGAAGAGTAAAGGGGACTTTGTCTTGCAGCCCCAGGTACCAGCTTGATCACAGTGGTACAGAGCACCAAGTGGGCGTTCAGTGTCCCCAGTCCTAGGCCTGGGCTCTTGGTCAGCATTTCTGGACCTTCCCTGGGCCAAAGGGGTGTCTACTGTCCTGAGGAGAGAGTTTCCTGCCTGGCAACATTCACCAAAATCTGACTGAAGAGCATGTGGGCCTTGAATGAACATTGACAGTAGCCAGGTAGTACCCAACATTGGCCTGGAGTGGTGGTGGCCACAGGGAGAGATTTCTTTGCTTATAGGAAGGGGAGGGAAGAGAGGGATGGACTTTGCCTGTGGTTTTGGTGCCAGGCCAGCTGCAGTAGGATAGGGAAACAGTTAGAGTCCTAAAGTTTCTGACTCTAGGCCCTGGCTCCTGAATGGCATCTCTGGACTTGCCCAGAATAAGCAGGGAACTTACCACCCTGAAGGGAGGAAAAAAGATGGGCTGGTTTTGCCACCTTCTGATTGTAGAGCTCTAGGGCTTTCAGCTAGCATACGTGGTAGCCAGGCAGTGGTTACCACAAGCCTTGGGCAAGGCCCCATAGTGTGTTGGCTTCAGGTCTGACCCATTGCAGTCCCAGTAGTGCTGGCCAGAGGGGTGCTTGTGTTATCCCTTCCCCAGCTCCAGGCAGCTCAGCACAGAGAGAGACTCTGCTTGGGAGAAAATAAAGAAAAAGAACAAGAGTCTCTGCCTGGTAATCCAGAGAATTCTTCAAGATCTAATGCAATACCAACAATGTAATACTTTTACAAGTCTGTAAGAGCCACAGCATTACAGGGCTTGGGGTGCACCCTGAGTAGATATGGCTGCAGTGACCAAAAACTTGAAACACAAAGTCCAAGTCTCAGGCAGGTTGTGGTGGCTCATGCCTGTAATCCAGAACTTTGGGAAGCCGAGGTGGGAGGATTGCTTGAGCCCGGGAGTTTGAGACCAGCCTGGGCAACATAGCAATACCCTCTCTCTAAAAAAGCCAAAGCAAAACCAAAAAAATAACAAAGCCGAAGTCTGAACACCTGAAAAGCCTTCCAAGAAAGATGGGTACACACAAGCCCAGATTGCAAAGAATACAATAAATACCTAACTCTTCAATACCCAGACACTGATGAACATCCAGAAGCATCAAGACCATCTTGGAAAACATGTCCTCACCAAACAAAATAAGGAATCAGCAACCAATTATGGAGAGACAGATATTTGATTGTTTAGATGGATTATTCAACATAGCTGTTTTGAAGAAACTCAACAAATTTCAAGATAACACAGAGAAGGAATTCAGAATCCTAACAAAAAATTTAACAAAGAGGTTGAACTAATTAAAAAGAAACAAGCAAAAATTCTAGAGTTGAAAAATGCAACCGGCATAATGAAGAATGCATCAGTCTCTTAACAGAAGAATTAGTGAGCTTGAAAACTGGCTATTTGAAAGTACGGTCAGAGGAGAAAAAGGAAAGCACAATTTTAAAAAATGAAGCATGCCTACAGAATCTAGAAAATAGCACCAAAAGGGCAAATCTACGAGTTACTGACTTTAAAGAGGAGGTTGAAAGATAGGCTTAGAAAGTTGATGCAACAGGATAGTAACAGAGAAATTCTCAAGCCTAGAGAAATACATCAATATATAAATACAAGATGATAATAGAACATCAAGCAGATTAATCAAAATAAGACTACTTTAAGACATTTAATAATCAGACTCCCAAAGATCAAGAATAAAGAAAGGATCTGAAAAGTAGCAAGAGAAAAGAAACAACATACAATGGTGCTCTAATATATCTGGGAGCAGACTTCTCAGTGGAAACCTTACATGCCAGGAGACAGTGGCATTATGTATTTAAAGTGCTGAAGGAAAAATACTTGTATCCTAGAATAGGAATAATACTTGTATCCTTTTATCCTTTAATGTGTTTTCAACCCATTGAAAATATTCTTTAAACATAAAAGGGAAATAAAGACTTTCCCAGTCAGACAAATCTGAGAGATTTCGTCAACACCAGACCTGCCTATAAGAAATGCTAAAGAGAGTTCTTCAATCTAAAAGGATGTTAAAACAATAAGAAATCATCTGAAGGTACAAAACTCATTGGTAATAGTAAATACACACACACAAAAATATTATTGTAATAGTGGTGTGTAAATTACTTGTATTTTCAGTAGAAAGACTGAAAGATAAACTGATCAAAAATAATAGCTACAATTTTTACAGTTTTCAGGACATAGCATAACAAGATATAAATACAAACAAAAAAAGTTAAAAAGTGGAGGATAAAGTTAAAGTGTAGAGTTTTGGTTACTTTTCTCTTTACTTGTTTGTTTGTTTATGCAACCAGTATTATGTTGTCATCAGTTTAATAAAATGGGTTGTAAGATATTTTGCCAGCCTCATGGTATTTCAAATAAAAAAACATACAACAGATACACGATAAATAAAAAGTAAGAAATTAAAGTATACCACCAGAGAAAATCACCTTCTCTAACAGGAAGATGAGAAGGAAGGAAAGAAGTAAGAGAAGACCACAAAACAACCAGCAAAAAACAAATAAATAAAAGTCGGGAGTAAGTTGTTACTTATCAATGAAAACATTGAATGTAAATTGACTAAACCCTCCCAATCAAAATACAAGAGCACCTGAATGAATTAGAAAAACAAGACTTAATGATCTCTTGCCTACAAGAAACACACTTCCCCTGTAAAGACACACATAGACTGAAAAAAAGGTATGGAAAAAGACATTCCATGCCAATAGAAACCAAAAAAGACTAGGAGAAATGTTTTTACATCAGATAAAATAGATTTCAAGGCAAAAACTATAAAAAGAGACCAAGGTCAATATATAATGATTAAGGGGTAAATTTAGAAAAAGGATGTAACAATTGAAAATATACATGCAACCAACATTGGATTACCCAGATATACAAAGCAAATATTATAAGAACTAAGGAGAGATATACTCCAACACAATAATAACTGGAGACTTCAACAGCCCTCTTTCAATGTGGAACAGATCATCCAGACAGAAAATCAGCAAGGAAATGTCAGATTTAATCCTTGCTATAGACCAAATATCTACTAAGATATTGGCAAAACATTTTGTATTAGTTGGTTCTCACACTGCTATGAAGAACCGCCTGAGACTGGGTAATTTATAAAGAGAAATTGACTCACAGTTCCGCATGGCTGGGAAGGCCTCAGGAAACTTACAATCATGGCAGAAGGGGAAGCAAACATATCCTTCTTCACATGATGGCATGAAGGAGAAGTGCTGAGCAAAAGTCAGAAAAGCCCCTTATAAAACCATCAGATCTTGTGAGAACTCACTATTATAAGAACAGCATAGAAGTAACTACCCCATGATTCAATTACCTCCCAGCAAGTCCCTCCCACAACAGGTAGGGGTTATGGAAACTACAATTCAAGATGAGATATGGGTGGGGGCACAACCAAAATCCATATTACATTTCATCCAATGGTTGCACAGTACACATTCTTCTCCTTAGTATATGGATCATTCTCAAGGACAGGCCATATGTTAGCCCACAAAACAAGACTTAATAATTTATTTTAAAAATGGTACTACAGCAAGTATATTCTCTGACCACAAAGGAATAAAACTACAAATCAACAAGAGAACTATGAAAACTATACAAACACATGGAAATTAAACAATATAATCTTGAATGACCAACGGCTTAATGAAGATATTAAGAAGGAAATTGAAAAATTTCTCAAAACAAAAAGTAATGGAAACACAACATACCAAAAATCTATGGGGTACAATGAAAGCGGTACTTAGAGGAAAATTTATAGTTAAAAGTGCCTACATCAGAAAAATAGAAAAACTTCAAATAAACAACCAAATGATGCATCTTAAAGCACTAGAAAGGCAAGAGCAAGCTAAACCAAAAATAGTAGAAAAAAAGAAACAATAAAGATATGAGCAGAAATAAATGACATTGAAATGAAGAAAAAATACAAAAGATCAACAAAAGAAAAAGTTGTTTTTTGATAAGATAAACAAAATTGACAAACTTTTATCCAAACTAAGAAAAAAAGAGGAAACACCCATATAAATAAAATAAGAGATGAAAACAAAACATTACAACTGATACTGCAGAAATACAAAGGATCTTTTAGAGGCCACGCTACTATGAACAACTATATGACAATGAATAGGAAGCTGGAAGAAATTGATAAACTCCTAGACACACAAAACCTACCAAGATTGAAACATGAAGAAATCCAAAACCTAAACAGACCAATAACAAATAATGACATGAAAGCCGTAATAAGAAATGTCCCAGCAAAGAAAAGCCTCAGACCCTTATGGCTACACTCCTGATTTTGACCAAACATCGAAAGAAGGACTAATAACAATCCTACTCAACCTATTCCAAAAAATAGAAGAGGAAGGAATACTTCCAAAGTCTTTCTAAGAGGCCAGTATTACCTTGATACAAAAACCAAATAAAGATACATCAACAAAGAAACAAACAAACAAAACTACAGGCCAATATCTCTGATGAACATTGATGAAAAAATCCTCAACACAGTATTAACAGACTGAATTCAACAGCACATTAGAAAGATTATTCATCATGACCAAGTGGGATTTATCCCAGGGATGCAGGGATGCTTCAACATGTGCAAATCAATCAATCTTATCAACAGAATGAAGGACAAAAACCAAATGATCATTTCAATTGGTGCTAAAAATGGATTTGGAAAAAATCAAAATCCTTTCATGATTAAAAAAAAAACTAAAAAAATTGGGTATAGGAGGAACAAACCTCAGCACAATAAAACCATAACAACAGATGCACAGTTGGTATCATACTGAGGAGGGAAAAACTGAAAGCCTTTTCTCTAAGATCTGGAACATGGTAAGGATGCTCACTTTCAACGACATCATTCAACATACTGCTGGAAGGTGTATATAGAATAGACAGGCAAGAGAGAGAAAGAAAGAAAGGTCATTCAAATTGGAAAAGAAAGAATCAAATTATCCTTGTTTGCAGATGATATGCTCTTCTATTTGGAAAAACCTAAGGATTCCACCAAGAGTATTAGAACTGATAAACAAATTCAGTAAAGTTGCAGGGTACAAAATCAACATACAAAAATCAATGGCCAGACACGGTGGCTCATACCTGTATTCCCAGCACTTTGGGAGGCCAAGGCGGGAGGATCACCTGAGGTCAGGAGTTTGAGACCAGCCTGGCCAACATAGTGAAACCCTGTCTCTACTAAAAATACAAAAATTAGCTGGGCCTGGGGGTGCATGCCTGTAATTCCAGTTACTTGGGAGGCTGAGGCAGGCAAATCACTTGAACTCAGGAGGCGAAGGTTACTGTGAGCTGACATCATGCCACTGCACTCCAGCCTGGATGACAAGAGTGAGACTCTGTCTCAAAAAAAAAAAAAAATTAGTATTTTTATATGCCAACAGTGAACAATCTGATAAAATCAAGAAGGTAATCCCATTTACAATAGCCACAAATAAAATTAAATACCTAGGAACTAACTTAAAGATGTGAAAAAGCTCTACAATGTAAACTAAAGACATTGATGAAAGAAATTTAAGAGGACAAAAAAAATTGAATGATATTTCATATTCACAGATATTTCATGTTCACATATTGTTAAAATGCCCATACTATCCAAAGCAATCTACAGATTCAATGTAATCCCTATAAAAATACCAATGATATTCTTCACACAAATAAAAAAAAGAGCATTCTAAAATTTATATGGTACCACAAAGACCCAGTATAGCTACCCTGAGCAAAAAAGAACAAAACTGGCAGAATCACATTACCTGACTTCATATTATACTACAGAGCTATAGTAACTAAAGCAGCATGGCACTGGCATAAAAACACAGCATGAAACATGGTACTGGCATGGTACAGCATGGTACAGACACACAGACCAATGGAACAGATTAGAGAACCCAGAAACAAAACCAGATATCAACAGTGAATTCATTTTCCACAAAGGTGCCAAGAACATACATTGGGAAAAGGAATTTCAATAAATGATTCTAGGAAAACTGGATATCTATATGTGGAAGAATGAAGCTAGACCATTACCTCTCACCATTTACAAAAATAAATCAAAATTCAAGAGTTAAATTTAAGACTACTAACTATGAAAGTACTAAACACTGGGAAAACTCTTCAGGACATTGGACTGGGTAATGATTTTTTAATACCCCAGAAGCACAGACAACCAATGCAAAAATTGACAAATGGGATCACATCAAGTTAAAAAGCTTATTCACAGCGAAGGAAACAAACAACAAAGTGAAGTTACAACCCACAATATGGGAGAAACTATCTGCAAACTGTGTATCTGACAAGTGATTAATAACCAGAATGTGTAAGGAGCTCAAACAACTTTATGTGAAATAATCTAATATTCAATTTAAAAATGGGCAAAAGAGATGAATAAACATTGGTGAAAAGAAGACATATAAATGAAAAACAGGTATATGTAAAGTTCCTCAACGTCACTGATCATCAGAGAAAGACAAATCAAAACTACAATGATATATCATCTCACCCCAATTAAATGTTTCAATCCAAAATACAGGCAATGACAAATCCTGACGAGGATATGGAGTAAAGGGAACCCTTGTACACTGTTGGTGGGAACGTAAATTAGTACAACCACTATGAGGAGAACAGTTGAGAGCTTCCTCAAAAAACTAAAAACATAACTACCATATGATCCAGCATTCTCACTGCTAGGTATATACCCAAAAGAAAGGATATCTGCACTCCCATGTTTATTGCAGCTGCATTCACAATAGCCAAGATTTGGAAGCAACCTAAGTTTCATCAAGAGATGGATGGATAAAGAAAATACGATACATATATACAATGGAGTAAAGATGCCTTTCTACTTTTTTTGATTTGCAGTTTCTAAGAAGAAGTCTTGTCATTTTACATTTAATCCTCATTCATAAAGTGTTTTTTTCCTCTAGCCCTTCCAAAGTGTGTTCAGCAGTGTGTTTTTTGCTTGTTTGCTTGTTTGTTTTTCTGAGCTGAAAAAAGAATGAGATAGTGTAATTTGAAACAATGTGATGGAACTGGAGGTCATTATGTTAGGTGAAATAAGCCAGGAACAGAAATAAAAACTTCACACGTTCTCATTTATTTGTGGGAGCTAAACATTAAGACAACTGGACTCATGGAGACAGAGAGTAAAATGATGGTTACCAGAGGCTGGGAATGGTAGTGGGGATGGGAGAAAGGGGATAGTTATTGGGTACAAAAATATAATTAGATAGAATAAGACGTAGTATTTGATAGCAAAACATGGTGACTACAGTCAATAATAATTTATTGTGCATTTAAAAATAACTAAAAGAGTTTAAGTGGATTGGTTATAACACAAAGAAATAATATATGCTTGAGATGATAGAAACCTTATTAACCCTGATGTGATTATTATGCATTATTTGCCTTTATCAAAAGACCTCATGTACCACGTAAATATATACACCTAGTATGTGCTCACAAAAATTAAAAAATTTAAAAATATATTTTTCCTTTTAACCAGTTTTGTTTTTAAGTGGGTTTCTTTTATGCAACATATATGGCGTTTTGCTTTCTTTAATGCCACCTGATGATCTCTGCATTTCAACTGAACTGTGTAGTCTCTTTATATTTAAAATAATTGTTAATATATTAGGGTTTAGATGTTTCATTTTGCTAGTTGTGTTTTCTTATTGTTTTATTATCTCTTCCTTCTTTGAAGTGAGTTTTTTAAAAAATTCTTCTTTTAATCATTCCATTTTATTTGCACTATCGGCTATTAGTTATATCATTTTGGTTTAGTTATTTTGTAGTTCCTTTAGGTCACAGGTTGGCAAACTTTTGTTCTGTAAAGAGCCAGATAGTAAATATTTTGGCCTTTGCAGACCATATGATAACTGTTGCATCTACTAAATTCTTACATTGTAGATGTAAGAGGCCATGCACAACACATAAACAAGAAAGGATGGTTGCTTTATTTAGCAAAACTAGTGTGCTATTATTTCTCAAGCTACAGAGTTTACAATATACAGCTTTAACTTATTACTCTCTACTCTGAAATAATATAATACCATTTCACATGTAGTAGAACAACCTTACTACATTATATGTCAGTTTTTCCTTTCCTGTTATTTGAGTTATTATAGCCAGACATTTTTGCTTCCATATGTACTAAAAACCACACAATGTTATAAACTTGCTTTCAACAGTAAATTATCTTTTAACAAAATAAAAACATAGCTTTCATGTTTACCTATATATTTACTATTTGGTCTAGATCCATAATTCCACCTGGCATCATTTTTCTTCTGTTTTGGGAAAGCCTTTTATCATTTTTTTGTAGTATAAACAAATTCAGCATTTGTTTGTCTAAAAATATTATTTGCCTTCATTTTAGCAAGATATCTATATTATATATAATGTTATAGGTGGGCTATTTTTTTTTACTACTCTCAAGATGCCTATACTTTGTTTTGTAAAGTTTCTAACAAGAAGTCTGTTTACATTTTACCTATATTCCTCATTCATAAAGTGGTTTTTTCCTCTAGCCCTTTTGAAACATTTTCAGCAGTTTTGTATATTGTTTCTTGGCATTACTTATTAATATGTATTTATTAGTATTTATATTTTTAAATATTTATATTGCTTGGGTTTCAATGAGGTTCTTAAATTTTTGGTAGAGTTCTCATCGAATCTGAAAAAATTTTGGCCATTGTTTCTTCAAATATCCATTCTCTTCTCTCCTTTTGGAGTCCAGTTACATGCATGTTACATTAGTTGATATTGTCCCACTGGTAACTAACACTCTATGTGTTCTTCGAAGTTTTATTTTCCCTCCTTCTCTCTATACTGTATTTTGGATAATCCATTGCTATGGCTTTATGCACATTGATATTTTTTTCTGTGGTAGGTATTCTGATGCCACCCCCATCCAGTATTTAACTTGGAATACTGCATTATGCATTTTTAGAATGTTCAATTTGGTCTCTTCTATCTTTATTTCTTTATCATATTCTTGTTTTCCTCTGCCACCTTGAACATATAGAATATATTATAACTATTTTAAGACCTGTGTTTTCCGAATCTGTTTCTGTTGATTTATTTTTATACTGGTTATGGGTCATATTTTCTTATTTCGCATCCTAGTCCTGATTTATAAAGGAGTTAATTCATCTATTTCCCTTTCCCTGGGGAACAAAGTTATACGCTTCCTTTGTCCAAAGTCTGCACAATATTGTTTCACATTTTTTGTATTATTTCAGTTGAGAACATAAATGATGGTCAAAATCAGGAGTTTCTCCCTGTTGTTTTACAGCATTTAGAAAGCTCTTTCTTTGTTCTTTTGTTGACTATTTATACTCAACCACTCAACCCATAATAAACTGTTAAAAGTAAAAAGTTCACTCAACCAACTAACTTATTTCAATAACAAAAAAATTTTATGTGATTCAAATTGGCCTCTTTTTTCCTACACATGTGCCAAAACACAGCACTTGAATTTCCAGTTGTAAAGATTAAATATATGTATAAGTGCAATTAAGTATGGTGAGAAATTATGCAAAATATTGGTGTCATTGAAAAATTAATGCTCTAGGAAGGATATGATACAACTCTATAAAGTAAAATTTTATATTTTAATTTAAGGAGATAGGAACAATTTATTGCTCAAATATTTTCATTTACTACCTATCATTAACTCATCAATTACCCTTTTTGAATGCTTTATTGATTTATCTATTAAGAAAAAAGATTAGTTTGTTTACTCCTAATAAAGTTCTATGAACAGAATGAGATTAACATAAATCAAACCCCATGTATTCATTCTTGTGTTTTTGAGGGCCAAGCCTGAGAGTTCTGGAAATATAGAAGTATACAGAATACAATTAATTTTCTGAGGAAAATACACACACACTCATTTATATTAGGAAAAGCTAAATGATATATCTCAAAAAACAATAAAAATCCAGTGCCAATTCCTTCTGAAATAGTAAATTGTTAGTGAAGTCATTAGCGTGATCTCAAATACTTGTATTATTCCTTCCAATTATTAAAAGTTGCAAAAAATTATAAAAGAAATAACTAGCCATAGTTCCTTTTCCCCAGTTGGTAATACGTTTTAGGATAAATCTGTGAAGAAATCTGTACTAGAGAAAAATATTTGATTTATTCGTTAAAAAATATGAAAACTTACGAGCTGAAAACAGAAGATGATGGTCTTATTATTACTACTACCACCATCACCACTACTATTACTACTGCTGTTAAATCTATCATAGTTTGAGTAACAATAACAATTCTATCTTGTTAGGTTTGCTTATTTCTTTTGCATAAGAAAGATAATGACTAAGAACTAAGTCACCATGTTAGCTATAAAAGAGTTCTTGTTTACTCTATTCATTATTTTAGGCAAATTATAATTTACTTGACAAAAAAATAAGAATTTCTCTTGGGTATAATAAAGGACAAGCCTAGACACTGTTAGTTATCTTGTTTTATTTAAAAGGATTTCTTTTTATTCTTCCCTTGGCTTTTCATCTTTTACTAACAGTATTAAATTTATAACAATACACGTCCAAATCAGCTAGTACCTATTATCAGCAGTCACATCAGGAAGATTTGCTTGCCAATATATACTACTAAAAATACCATTTTATGGGCTAATCATAAAGTCCATCAATAGATAAAAAAGAGCAATGTTCGTGAGCGTGAGAGTCAGTCTAAACAGATTATTGAGGAATAATGCTAGTTATTAACAGAAAAAAAATTATTCACATTTGCAATAGAGTTTATAGATTAAAAAATCTTTTCACTTGCATTCTATTATTTGACAATTATAACTAACACATCATACCCCTGGGAAATACTTTATTATCTTCATTTAATGGTGGACAATAATAAGTTCAGAGAGATGTGACTTGCCAAAGAACACACGGCTTGTCCAACTTGGAGGTGAATATATTTTAAAAATTATATTGAAGAAAGTTACAAAAAATTAATTAAAAGCAAGCAGAATTTGTAGATTGTCACTTTAGCTGTTTCCCCAAAGCATACGAGTCCTCATATTTCACCTCCCAATCCCTGGGAGCTAGATGTGTTTCAGAACTAAATTTTTCAGATTTAGAAAATATTACTGAGCATATAACGCATAATGTGTAGCATTCACAGTAGGGTTTGAAGGAGCAGAGAAATTAACGGTTCTGCAGTAAAACATATATGTTCACAATAAATAGGATAAGTAAAGGATACTAATCATTTCAGGTAGTTTGGATCAGTTTCCATATCCAAACACATTTTAGTGCCAAACTTACTTAAAACCTTGGTTTCAGAAATTATGGATTTTGGAATTACAAGTAAAATATTGTGTACTTGTATTCTAATGCAGAATCTTTTGGGAGTAGGTATATGTATATCTCAGATAATAAATGCATGAGAATTTGTATGACTTTTGATTATTTCAGCCTAACCTGTATATCAGAAAATATTAACAATTTTAATAGTGCTATACATTTTCAGATAAGGTCTGAGTTTCAGTTCCTCCTGCATGTTAATCACTGTGGGCAATGCATTTAATGTCTCATAACTTTGTTTTAATCTCTCACAAGGCAAATAAAATGTGTCTCCACTATTTCATAGTTGAGTTTTCACATAGTATTATATAAGCATAAACATAAGTATAAAAATCTTGCCCTTCCTTTTGGAACTTATCTCCGTATTTTTCCTCAACAACTGCCAATTATCCCATGATCATAAAGCAATAATTTCTACAGTCAAGCATCAGATTTTCAAAATTTACTGAAGTCGAGTTTATAAACCCGGTACCACTGAGCCATTTTTTAAGCCTGGTATATCCTTTTACTCCCCCCAAAAAAGCTAACAGTTCTGTCAAATTTTAAACCCTGAAATCAATCATGAAAAAATTAAGCCAAACAAAAATGACATCCTTGTAAGCTGTGGTCCATGACAGCGTTTTCCATAAATTATAATTTCACATTATTTAATTTTGGTTTAACAAAGATAATCTGAAAAAACTTAATCCAGCAGTTACAACAGTGTTGACTGCTCTATGATATTAGTGACAACTTGTACTTTAAAGTGTTTGCTAATTCTTTGAAAAAAATATTAGCAATTTAGTGACTTAAATTTTTAAATATTTTTCAATGTTTCCTTATGAGTTTTTTGTTATTTGAGATATAATTATTTTTCTTTAGACAATATAAAAATAAGATTCCTAATACATCACTTGTAAAGCACCATTTTCCTCAAGTTTGACAGTTTCACAGGTGATTATCATGGAAATACATATATATATATATATGTATATATATCCTTTGATCTGTTATATATATAAAAAGCAGTGTTAGTGTCAGAGGCGTTTGAACCAAAGCAATTCCATTTTGAATAGGGGCTGGGCAAAATAAGGCTGAGACCCGCTGGGCTGCATTCTCAGTTATAATCCTTTTAAGAATATAATCACCTTCCATATCAATTAATTGGCAGATAGCTATTAGTGGATTTCTAAAATGACAATCTTACTTTTTCTTTTAATTTCCATCTTAATGTAAGACATTAAATGAGATTATATTAAAATTATTTGTCACAGATGAATCTGGACTACATTTAAGTAAGTATCATATAATTATGAAATTCAACTATATATGGAGTCCTGACTACAACACATTTTAACTGTATGTCTTTGAGCAAAGTCTTTAACTTCTGAAAGTCAAAATTCTGAAAGGTAAAATGAGATACCTATCAAATCAGGGTTATAAAGAGTAATGAGAATATACACATAAAGCACCTAGCATAGTTCCTGGAGTAGCACACATACCATGCTATGCATAGAGTAGTGCTAACTTAATATGTGGGTTTTTTCCTTATTCAAAGAAACGAGGCAACTTCTCTTAAACTCTAATTCAAAGACTAAAATTTCTTCCTAAGAACATTGCCTCATGTTGAGATTTCAATAATAAACGAGAAAAGGGTAAATATGGAATACCTTCTATTTGATTCTTAACTTGCATGATACTAACACTATCTGAGTTCCTGGTTTACCATGTTACATATTTATATACGTAAAATAAAACACCTTGTTTATCATTTGGTTTTCCTTTGACTGGACTAAATATCTTTTTAAAGTAAAATTCATACACTGATAAATGATATATTTTAAATGTATCATTGCATTATTTAAGCTTTGCATTATTTATTTAAGCTGTGTCTATAGTGTCTATACGGCAATTATGGATCATATATAGGAACTGAACAATTATTGAGACAGATCGGCACTATATGAGATAAAGCAGTATTTGAGCTTCAAAATTAAAGTTTTTGAAGGTTTTGTTTCTAAACTACATAAACTAAACAAATTTTATAAGAACATTTTGGTTTACCTGTGGCCGATACAATCAGTTACTTGTCAATGCCTCAAATTCGTTTTATCTCAGGCACTAGAATAAGATGATAATTAGAAGGCTACTTGACTTAGGTTCTTTACTTCTAACATGAAAACACCGGGTCTGGCTCAGAGTTTTTGTGAAAATTAAAATTAAGATAATTCATGTAATGGGTTTAGCACAGTACCTAGCAGACTCAGCAAACACTGAAAATTTTTAGCATTTTATCTTATCATCATCATTTAAATTTTCTGTAGGAGATTAGATGTATCACTAGTTTCTACTAATTGACCTGTGAAGCAAAAATTCAATTCTTTATTAAATTAGAACCAACTATATTATTACTAATGCCAAGAAATCACGAGTCCATATATACAGTAGTTTTTAAAGAGCATACCATATCCCACTGTAGAAAGACCCAAGTGTTTCATTCTATTTTTCACAAGTTCAGCAAGCTCTTGTCTTTCTGACCTCCTGTAGAGGTTCAGTCGCTGCTGGGTTATTTTTTCAGCTGTTTTACCAGAGTGTTTTGGGCCTTTTCTGCTCAGTCTTCGGGCCCACTGCATGCTTTTTCTCCGCAGCAAGGGATGGTCCGACTGGTCACTGGATGTTGAGTTGCGGTGGTTGCTGCGGTGGTGCCCTTGTTCTTTGGAGTCTTTGGTGTCTTCCCACTCTTCTACACTGATAGATATTTGAGACTTTAAAGGAAATAGATATTGATAATTAGATACTTTAGAAATAAATATGGCTTGAAGTTGAAATAATATTTTATTTGCTAATATACTGTTATAGTTATATTTCTACTCAGGAGAGTTTTCACAGAAAGAGCAAAATCAGTCTTTGATTCTAATTTTCCATTACTAAAAATATTAAAATGTATGTTTCCTTGAACTTACATATAAATCAGGCAAAATAAATACCTGTATCCTCTGGTACAAATTTTTATGAAAGTATTTAATTTTTAGGCATAAACTTTACTTAGCATACATAGTTATTTATGATATTACTAGCATACAGTTGTTTGAAACATACAAAAACAGACATTTTACAACTTTATCCAAATAAAATCCATGTAATGGACTTTTCTAAACCTATTACAAGTATTTCACACTCAATTTAAATAATTAAGATAACTATCTTAGATTTGGAATTAATGTTTTTAAATTATTGCTCTTTCTAAAGACAGCACTGGCATGAACGTTATGTGAATTTTAAAAATTCTCTCATATGCTCCAGAAGAAAACAAAACTCACTTTTTAACTCATGCATTTATTATTAACCATATAAAGTGCTTTTCTGACTAAAATATTAAAACATATTTCAGGAAGTGTTCTAAGTATTCTGAGTGAAAATATGTTGTAAATATTAATGTTTCACAAATATACTGTAGAATCACAACTCAGACTTAAAACAGGCTGTTCTCCATAGGAGGGAAAAACAATGAACAAACTCACAAAGTCTATTATGACTTACTGTTTTATGACTAAATCTGATTTTTAAAGTAAGATGCTCTCCTTTGATTTTAAGCCTTTAATAAGCAATACTTACTGTTTCAAAATTGTTGCTTTTCATACTAGGAAGTCATATGAAATGCAACACTGATCAAAGAAGAAAGTCTTACTTTCTAAAAACATGCACATGCAAATGAACAATTTCCTGAATACTATTGTACTTAAGAGCAGCATTCATGAATCTGTGAACTGTGTTTCCCTTCTACGGATGGAAGCTTGAACTTCAGTTATAACATGCATGTGTTGCTGGCTTTTAAAGTAATAGAATTTAAATTACCAATTTAAGTAACGTCAGGAAGTAGATCCAATAAAATCCTTTAAAAGTGAATATAAATTATACAGGCTCAGTCAATGCTTTATATACAATTCCCAGTGGCAAGCTATGAAATTCTCTCACACTTAATTTCATCCAAAAATTCAAATACTAATCCACATCTGTTTCAAAACAGTACTATATCAGAGGGATATCCAAAAAATCTTCATCTCTTCATTATAAAATAATTGAGATTAAATGATTTTAGAAACCATATTTTATCTACCAGAACTTAATTTCTAAGCATTAAAAGTTTTTAATACCATAGTTTAACAATAATGAACATTTTTATAAAATTTTAACTCTATTCTCACCTACTTGATAATGTACTGAAAATTCACTTCTGTGGAAGTAAAACACATAAACTCTTAAGTAATACGTACCACCAACAATAATATCAATATGTATTTAGTAATATAGTTGTACTTTGTAGCAACAATGAAAATATGATATTTCAGTCATATTTAGAGACTTGCTAGCAGAGTTTAATCATAATCTTAAATTTATTTGAAGTGATCTTTTTGTTCCTCTTTCTAGTCATAAGTCCCTATGAGTGATAGTTTGATTTCCTACAAATATGTGGAAATAATAATCTTGCCAAACCAAACATTAAAGATACTATGTTCATCTAATATCACTTATAATTCAAGTCACAAAACCATAAATTAATAAAAAATTTTAAATGGGAGCATAGGGATTCACTTCTTCTTTTCCAAGTAGGAGATGAAACACTGATTTTGTGAATGCTTTTCCTTAGCCATGTGTATCAGGCATCATGTAAAGTATACATCTACAAGATGAACTGAAACCTATGTATACATTAGTTAAGCAATATTTAACAGCCTATTGAGCATTATTTTGAATTCCCCCAAGAGAAACGGTCATAGTTTGTACATAAAAATCTGTAAGAATCTCATCTTTTTTTTTCAATAATTCCATAAAATAAGTAACATTTCTTTACTAACCTCACTTTAACTACAGTAAAAAGAAATGAGAAGAATTTGAGGGTTAATTTTAGGAAATCCAAACCCAAAACACATCAATTGCTCTTTACATGTTTGGAATTTGCATTCTTTTCTCTTTCTTCCAACGGGACATAATAAAAAGTACATTAAGTTTATAGGTATAATATACACAAATTTGAGTTCTGTTCTGAATGTTTCCTAACTCTTTCTCCACAATAAAACTGCATAGCCCCTATAAAAAAGTGAGGATAATAACAGCCATCTTCTATTTGACAGAAATGTGAAAATTCATATCACATTAATATATAAAGAAAACATCTGTCAACTGTAAACTTTCACATATAACAATAATATCATTAATATATCCTTGTAAAATTATCCACAATATCAATAACACTAGCAACAAACGTTTATCACTCTATTTGTTGGATATTGAATGTGTGTGTGTGTTTGTGTGTGTGTGTTTGTGTGTTTTAATAGGAGGTCCATTTATAAATATACTTTCCTGATGTCATTTCTTCTTCTAGTTGTAACTCTCTTGTGTTTTAAACATGCCATCATAATCTAGTGGAAATAGTATAGTGCTGGATACACAACAGTGCCTTTATAGTAGGACCTTCTCCTGAACTCAGAGTCACAATGATAGAGTGGTTAAAAGCAAGGTTTTAGCATCAGACCTGAGTTTAAATAACAGTTCTACCACTTACCAGTTTGCCTTCTTGGTTATGTAATCTAAGCTCTTTAAGTTTATTTCCATTTCCCTCTCTAAAAAATTGTCATTCTATTATTACATTACTACTTTGCCTATCAAATTTTTCTGAAGACATAAAAGAGATAATGCATGAAAAGGCATAGTAAGATGTCTGTCTTAGAAAACACCCAATAAATATTCATATTTTTTGGCTTATGACCTTGTATAAAAGGACAGTAAAAGGAAGAAAATAATACGAAATAATTATGATGGGTATGTAAAAAGTGAAAAATGGGGATGAAAAAGAGAGGGAATCATTCATATTTTTGGTGCACTTTTCTCTATCACTAGACTTCTGAATAAATCAAGATGCTAAAAACAAATTCTTGGCTGTAAAGATTTCTTGGTTAAAGTTTAGTAAATTTAAACAAAAACAAATTTTAAAGTGAAAGTGAATATTTTTCATTCTGCACAGTTTCTATGAATTATTTTGTACTTTTCCATGGAATAACTACAGAACTCTGACTTTTCTATTGTCAGGCACATAATATAATCATTAACTTGAAAAATCAAAATTTAATATTAATGTTTGTGAGAATGATGAAAATACATTTGCATATGTAAATGAAATGCTTCTGGTAATATATACAGTTCAATAAAGAAGTGAAAAATTGATGACTACTCCAACAATTTCCATACAAATTAAAAATATTATCATTTTCTAAAAGTTATATTACTTCCTAAATATTTATCATACTTAATATGATTTTTAAGGCTAAAAGTATTTCTTCACATGAATAATAATTAAAAACACAAAAAATAAGAAAATGTTTCTTATGCCTAAAATAGCTGATTATATTATAGTTTTCAGGAAAGTAGAAAGTGTCAGATACACTAAATACATCACTCTTTTCCCTACTCTTCACACACACATCAAAGTGACTCAATTCAACCTCTTCTTGGTTTTTTACTGAACAATTATTCACGTCATAGGTTATTGAGCAATCTATAGAACAATGTAGTATTTTAAATAAATCAATTCACTTAGTAGTTTGAAAATGAGTGTTTGTAATCTGGACTCATGACTCCCTTACGGATAGTTTTACAGACTTCATAATACTCTAAACTGTGCTATTTAATTTATGATTGAAGTCAGAATTGTTGTTAAAGAAGAAAAGAAAATGAAATCACTAAAATGTGCTAGTTTAACATTTTCTCAAAGAATCCTTATCTGATATTTTCCATTAAGTAAAGGTTAAATTATAAGAATACTTGAGGGATCATCTAAATTTAAATATATAAGCACCAAGGCTAGTGACTCTGAGTTCACTGAAAGCTTATTTTTATTTAAAAAAAAAATCTAAAGGAAGATGTTTCACCAGTTTCCAAAGCTCAATTTAATATGTACACGTGGTCTGTGATCTATGCAGAGAAAGAAAATAGCTAGTTACACTGTATATTGATGCATTTCCAAATTAATTTTGGAATCAGAAAGACAATTAGAGAATAAACAATCTTATAGTCTAAAAAATGTTGAATTTGGAATCAAATAAATAAGCTGTGTTTTCAACCACCTCAGGAAAATATTTTATGACCTTAAGCAAATCAGTGAGATTCTTAGAAAATAATCTAATTTTAGACAGGAAAATACCCTGTCTTCATGACAAGAAAACACAAAATTTCTAAGAACCTAGTATTTAAACTCTAAAGCAAATTTAAAGCCAAATATTTACTAAAGAAATTCATGTTCAAATAATAACATTTTTAAAGCCAATAATTTGATGGAATAACAAAAATTATTTTAATCTTTGATTTCCTTTTTCATACATAAAAATAAGTTATTTCATCTGTGTGGTCTCTTAGGTATCTTTCAGTTCCACCTATATATTATCCTTTTTTAAAAAAATTTTACTTTAAGCTCTGGGGTATGTGTGCAGAACGTGCAGGTTTGTTACATAGGTATACATATGCCATGGTGGTTTTGAAAATGTGGCAGATATATACCATGGAATACTATGCAGCTGTAAAAAAGGATGGGTTTATGTCCTTTGCAGGGACATGGATGAAGCTGGAAACCATCACTCTCAGCAAACTAACACAAGAACAGAAAACCAAACACTGCATATTCTCACTCATAATTGGGAGTTAAACAATGAGAACACATGGACACAGGGAGGGGAACATCACACACTGGGGCCTGTCATGGGGTGGAGGGCTAGGGGAGGGATAGCGTTAGGAGAAATACCTAATGTAGATTACTGGTTGATGGGTGCAGCAAACCACCGATATATAATTCTATGAATATAAAATATACTCGGAGTAGGTAGAACCTCTATTACCACAGCATTCCAATTCTATAACTTCAAAAGGCAAAATTTATGTATATGTCCAAGTGAAAAAAATATCAAATTATCTATTAAGAGATAATATTAAATAACCCACAAATTCATGCTAGTGGTTTTTCACTACTATCAAAGGAAGCACCTCTTTCTCCACCCAACCTCATCTACATTTTGCTTATTATCTCTAAAAGATAAATCAAATATAGTTACTGTTATATTTCTGGTTATTTCCTTCTCTTTTTTATGATACATTTTTAAATTTACACATTGATTTGCACATTTACACCTCTTTGATGACTTGGTTTTACTGCATTGTGTGTATATAAGTATGTGTGTGTGTCTTTAATTCAATCTCTACTTTCTACTTACACTTTGGTCTCTGTGGAATTTGGAATCTAGCTAATTTATTATCTTGGCATTCTTTCTCATCCTGCTGGTGATTTTTTTTTCTTGATCTTTCAAAGATGTCATTTGGAAACAGCTGGTTTATAAGGCTTCAATTTCTTAATGCTTTTCCTATTGCTTTAAGCACAGAAAAATCTTATGTTTTTGTTCCTGTTTTATAACACTGAATATTAACATCATGTAACTGCTAACCACTTGATGACTGCCTGCTCTTAGAACTTAAATAATGTATCTGAGTTAAAAAGAACAAATTGAGAGGGGACTTTTTCATTGTTTTTAATGGTTTGTCTTATTATACTAGAATTCTGGTGATGTAATTCACAAATGGGAGGATGACAGGCAGAAGGTATATACATTACTTCCTGATTTTTCATTACTTATTTAGAAATTTAAGTCTTCTCCATCAGCTCAAGATATGGAGACATTCATTTACCATATTCTCATCATAAATAGTCTGCCTCCATTTTTGATATTAGACTTCTGACTGCTTTCAAGTGCCAACACTCTTCCTTTCCCTTCTGTCCCATGGATGGGGAAGCTGGTAAGTCCCAGTCTATATGTAGGACCTCACTCCAGCCCCAATATATATATATATATTTTTAATTTTAAAAATTATTTATTTATTTATTTATTTTAAGACAGGGTCTTGCTCTGTTGCCTAGGCTGGAGGGCAGTGGCAGGATCTCTGCTCACTGCAACCTCCACCTCCCAGCTCAAGCAATCCTCCTGCCTCAGACTCCCGAGCAGCTAGGACCACAGGCATGGAGCATCACGCCTGGCTAATTTTTGTATTTTTGTACAGATGGGGTTTCACCATGTTGCCCTGGCTGGCCTAGAACTCCTGAGCTCAAGCTATCCTCCCATGTCAACCTCTCAAAGTGCTGGGATTACAGGCATGAGCCACCATGCCCAGCCCAGCCCCAATGCTTAATCGTGATGAAAGCCAAGCCAGTTTCTTTTCCTTGCTCTTTCCAGCCCAGGCCATTTTTTGACCTGGTTGGAAGCCTGCCTCACTCTCCATGGAAAGCCTCATTATATGAGTTGTAGCCCTTTCAATACCCTCTTAGTGCAGGTGTGCAATCATCAGTCTCAACAGGACCGGATTTGGGATGGTGGTTGGGTATTATCCCATCTATGAAAGGTAGTCTTAATAACTGGCACAGCAAGGGGTATCTAGGCAATGACCACCACCACTGGGGGTCTCTCTTCTTATGTTTTGCCTTGTTAATTTGTTGTATTGTCTGGAGACAATTATGCTGTTTGGGTTTTTTTCTGCCCACTGGCAAGCATACTTTAACCTGTGCAAATTTATGCTGCATTTGCTGAGTCTTTCCAAGTTTCTGTTTAGAATTAAATGAATTTAATGCCTGGAAGCATCAGTAATATTTAGGAACGGGAGTTTGGTAATAGCTCCATGTCATGTGTCTTAGCCCAGACCTATCTTTGTGTCTCATATTGAATCAAGTGGTTGGTATCCAGTAAGAAATGTGGCTGACACCAGGCACAGGCGAATAATTCCTACTGTGTGATCACTGGTTGTATGTCTCAACCATGCATCAGCCCCCATTCTACAGTGTGTCCTAGGAAAAATACACGTTACTTTGTGCATTATACAGGTCCATTGGGTGGTTGCTTGTATGGAAGAAGAGCAGTTACCATGTGGAATGCTGAGGTTCACACTCCTAAAAGGAGATAGCTCATGTGTCCACCCCAAAAAATGCTTCTGCTGCTGTTGCTGTCTATGCCTCCATAACAACACAGTTCCTGATCCCCACAGTTACAGAGAACAGCAAACATGGGACTCTGTGGCATACCCAAGAGGTTAATTCAAACCCAACTTCAATCTAGGGAACTTAAAATCTGATGAAGCAACCATTGCCATCAGGGAGGCCCATAACCCTGATGATACTTACTTGAGAGTCTCTGAAGCCTTATAAAAATGAGCAGGATAGAAAACAAAAACAAAACAAACAAACAAACAAAAAACAGCACCAGCCCCAACAACAAAAACAAAACTGGATATAGGAGGAAGAAGCAGAAAACTGGATACACAGGAGAAAACAAAAATGTAAACAGAAGTCTATAATTTGTCCCACTTGGAAATTCTTAAATTACTTGAAGAATTTATAAAGGCAGGTAAGTTTGCTGAATGGTGTTGTGCCTCTACAACATAAGCTCCAAATTAACTTGTATGTTTCCTGAGATGCACCCATTGGCAAAAGTTAAGAAACTTAATCAAAGTTGAGGATCAAACTATAGTTATCACTGGAGATGCCACTAAATTTAAACAAAGTACCCTAAATATGGGAATTGCACTAAAATAAAGGTACCTCCCCTTACTCTTATGGAGGAGATTATCACATATAAAATACAGGGCAAATAAATATACCTTATCTTAACCATCAGAATTACTTTCTGGCCTAAATACTCCATGGTCATAACAGATATTGTCTAAAAATATCCCATAGTAGACATGGATGCTCTGAACCAATTAATGACAAATTAAAGTAAATCAAATCAAATCTTTGACATGTACAAGTAGTTTGACAATATAGAATCACATGCATTTTCTGTCTTCTCAATATAAGTAGTTAATAAGGACTACAATAACTGGAACAAGGAACCCCTTACCTAAGAACTATTTAGAGAAGGGGTAATAGTCACCACTGCTTCTCCATTTAATAGTCAAATTTGGCCTGTTCTTAAACCTGAAAAAAATAAATGGAGGCTGGTAGTAGATCATCCAAAGCTTAATGCTGTGGTTCCACATATTAAGGCCACCATTACTTGGTGACACTACTGACTCCATTCAATCAGCAATTTGTAAATACCTTGTAGTCATAAAGTCATAAGGACTTGACAAATATGTTCTATTAAGTGCCTCTTTTGATAGCCTCTTACACTCCTAAAAGGAGATAGCTCATTTGGCCACCCACAAAAATGCTCCTGCTGCTGTTGCTGCCTATGCCTCTGTAACAACACAGATCCCGATCCCCACAGTTACAGGGAAAGGCTTATAGTTTTTCTTTACCTTCAAAAGAACTCAAACTTCTCTACCTGACTACACATAGAATACTTTAACAGTCCTGCTGTCACAAACAATCCCTCTGCGGGCAGATCTTTACTACATCCAAGTTTCTGTGGGAAAATAGGTATGACATTACATTGATGCCATGCTCTTCCAGGGAGATTCCTTTGATACACTCATTCAGGATGAATAAACATTCAAAAAGGAGCTCACAAGAAAGAATAGACCATTGTCTTATACAAACTGCAAGGTTCCCCAGTGTAGTCAAATTTCTGAGCATTATTTGATCAAAGGCTACTTCATCACTGACACTCTCGAGAAACAATGACCTGTCAGTATCCACAACGTTAAGACAAAACTAACATTTTTAGGCTTTTTGGGGTTCCGGATGGAAGATATTCCTCATTAACAAGTATCACTTTTTACTTAAGCCCATTTATGCTCCTGCTTGCAAACTGGCCCACACTGAATTAGACCCCTTAAAACAGAAGGCTCTAGAATCTCTCCAAATTGCTATTACAATAGGCAATCACATTGTTCACCTCTTCTACTGCCTCCTGCATCAACCACAGTGGTGCTCGTGGGCTTCTGGTAGCAAAAACTATCCTCCTTGGTTACATGCTATATACCATTAGAACAGCAACTGCTGGTTGCATACTGAGCTCTACTGAAATCAGATGCCCTGCGCTCAGGACTGTGCACTCAGTGGTCCACTGCGCCTTTGGTTATGAAAGCATCACCCTGCAAGTCTGACATAGCCACCAAAGACTCTATAGGAAAGGGCCAAACTTGGGCATAAGTCACTTGCAGGAAGGAAAAGTTTCCCCTATCCTCAGCCCCTTGTCATATGCCATGGTACTTGAGCATGTCACTCCTATCCTAAATCCCTTGGCTACCTAGGGAGCCCCTTGGGATTAATCAAGTGAACAGTGCATGGATGGTGGTATTGTGTTAAATGTGATGAAGCTCACTGGAGAACTGCCGCTTTTGATCCCTTAAAATGACAGACCTAACAAAGGACAGGACCCAAAGGTTAGCAGGGAATCATTTGAGCACTGGACACCCTGGATAAAAACAGGTCCCACTTGCACATTTCTACAGACTCTTGGGTCACTGCCTGTGGTTTGGCCATCTGGTCCAGCCAACGGCAGAAACAATTCCTTATCCAAGGTTGCCCGCCAAGGTAAAGAACTCTGGGAATCCCTTGCCTCATACATACACAAAATAATAATAAAGGTCACACATGTCTTTACACATACACATCCACCTACATATTTAAGACCATAATACAAGGCTCATCAAAACAATTCTTACCGCTTTCTATGTTCCAGACATCATTGAAAGTGACCAAGACATGAATTTCACTTTTCCAAAATACACAATGCTGTGCTTTTGAACAAGGCATTTAAGATAACTTTCATCTCCCTACTAACCACAGGCTACAAGCTTCATGGAGCATTTTATTAAATGAAACAAGGCACATTTCAGTCACCCATCCAATATCACGAGTGAACTGTAACAGTGTCTGACTCCAGTTTTGATGTTTGACTGCTGACAGCTTTCAAGATCCAATGCAACCTTCTGCCCAGATAAGAAAGCCTGGGCACTTCTTCCTTTTTCCCTAGCAGGAAGTTTGTGCTCCTTATGCATGAGAAACCTCACCCAAAACCCAGCCCTAACCATGATAAAGGCCAAAACAAAAATGATCTGCTCCCTCAGACCTACTTAGGAGCCCATCTTGCTCTCCCCACAAAAAAAAGAAACTCATCAAAAACTCTTGGGGCATATGTGGCATCCTCAGTTTTAACATCCAAACCAAATTTTGGGTGAATTCTCCACACTGCCTCTGTGGAGTGGTAAAAATTCTCCTCAGAACTATATCCAGTTTATGTATACAATCATTAGATCTAGGTAAAAAATAATAATAACAATAAAGAAATAATGCAATACATGTCTCATCCACTTAGCACCTTATAATCTGTGAAGAAATCAAAGGCGTACAATCATAAACAATTACATAATAATTAAGGGTAAAATAATAGGTACCAAAATTAATGACAGAGGTGGTACAAATAAAATTGTGTAAAGATGGAATGTAAGTGTGAGCAGATCTGAAAGAATGATTCTATGTTAAGAAAGATATCTGTGATTGACTTTAGCAAATATATGTTGAGCACTTGTGCAAAGCACATTGGATACAATAATAAAAACGTAGGCATGATTTCCATACTATTTATTTGGTATGGACTACAGTGGCCCAATGGTCTGGTTTCAACATGCGAGTGTGTGTATATGTGTGTGTGTGTGTGTGTGCATGTACGTGTAAAACCTACACACTACAAGGTAGGCCAGAGGGGCTATCACTCAATCACCTTCAGTGTATTATAGTCCAGAAGTTTAGAGGTAAGCTCCCAATTTCAAGTTTTATATCTCAGTATTTTCAGTTGTGGAGTAGTAAGCAGAAGAGAAATTAGGAATTAAGAATATGGGAATATATACAAAAATTAGCTATCATGGAGGCCAAGGAAGAAGTATTTTTCTTGGAATGAAATGAGGTGTTGGGTATTATCAACTAGCTCTTACTACAGCTTTTTTTTTTCCATGTAATCTACATGCCATAAAAAATACCTATTGTTATCAAGACATCGAAGAAGAGGAGAATTGAGAAAATGTTATTAGTTTATTTAACAATGCTTATGGCGGAAGTTTCAAATACAGGTCATGCATCTTGCATTCATACAAGTATGCTACAGAGGTTACCGATGACCCTGAGAAATAAATTTTCCAAATAACAATTTTCAATATTTAAGGTTTACAATCCTTTTGTAACGTACTCATAACTTTTGAGTTGTGGTGTTCAGAAATTTATTTTAAATACTTAATAAAATTGCCTTAATTTTCTCATGTTTCTCCATCATATGACTCCATTTATGTCACTAATACTATTTTTTAGTTGTTTTTCTTATGAAATCAGACTATTTCTGTTTTCTTTCACTGTGCAGTAGTGGGATGTTTTTCATCTTTTCTGAAGGTATAGAATTGCTTTTCTTTTAAAAGTTAATGCAAAATTTAAAAATAATATTATTAGCACCAAAATTATTATTGATGTAAATTTGGTAACTACTTTTTTGGATCTCAAAACATGTCTTTACCCATCTACTATTTATTTGGTAGGGATTATAGTGGCCCAAGGTCTAAATCAGCCTAGCCCAAATCAAGACTGATTTCATTATAATTAATTTTTCATTTGTTAGAAACCTAAAGAACGGTTTCTGTAACCAAAGGGTTCATTTTATGTCTAAATGTCTAGAAATCACATCACCAAATATAAAAACGTATTTGCTTTCTACACACAAAAAATTAAGTATGTATGCTTAGGTTTGTATATATTATGCATATTTATATATATTTGTAAAGAATATTGCTAGACAGCTGAATCACGTTAGACTCTATAATTGACTTACAAACAAAATCAACAAAGAGAAAAGCATTGTATAAACACACAAATTCAACGTACGCATACAGGCAGTCAAATGGTATGCATCATTAGAATCACGGTTTCATTGCCAGCTCTGTTAACTTAGCAGTGCAATTTATAATTTTCCAGAATTACCAAAATATATAGTCTAAAGCAATGGTTTCAACATGCAGGTGTGTGTGTGTGTGTGTGTGCATGTAAGTGTAGAACCTATACACTATAAGGTAAGCCAGTTACTGAAATATATAGACTACAGCAATGGTTTCAACATGCAGGGGTGTGTGTGTGTGTGTGTGTGCATGTATGTGTAAAACCTACACACTACAAGGTAGGCCAGAGGGGCTAACACTCAATCACCTTCACTATATTATAGTCCAGAAGAAAGGACCTAACTGTGAAGCTTTCAAAAGCCAGTACAGTGATTCTAATGTGAGAACAGCACCTCCCCAACCATACACAAAAGATTTTAAACACACATACAACCACACACACACACACACACACACACACACACATGCATAATTCCCTTATCCTTTGCAGCATCTGAGAACCAATGGATAAATAAGCCTGTGGAAAGAAAATTTTTATGTTACATGCAATGCTTTAATTAAAGAAAAGAATACTATAAGACCTGGTAAATACAAATATTTGTATTCTTATGTAAATAGTCTATCTAAAATAGTACTATGGATCTAAATATACCACTGCTTACAGATCATGACTTCCTTATGAAGACCTAGGGAACTTAAATCAACTTTATAATTTTCTCTTCAGTTTTCATTTTGTAGACTAGCAGCCATTTGACAGGGAGCTGTGATTAAAAGCTTAAGTTACTTTCTGTGGCAGTCCTAAGTACAAGAATGATCTTTAGGCAGTTTAAGACGTTAAGTGGACAGAAAGCCATGACTACATAGTTAAATTAAGTCAAATAAATTGGATGCATTAAATAGCCTCTTGTTAGTAAGTGTGCCAGTGAAACTCTTATTAAGTTAAAGTAGGTAAATAATGAAAGTAAGAAATGCTTTCCTGGGTTTGAGAATGAATGAGATTAAGAATCAGTAGAACTAGAAAATATTAGGAAAAAATTATAAAATAAGGTAAGAGAAAGATTTAAGAGTACAGTTTTTGTTAGAGAGAAAGTGAAACAAAATTACAGATGAGCTCAGACTCATTATGTCTGCGAGTGTGTGTTTGTGTGTGCCTATCTGTGAATTAGGATGCATCGAAGGTTAGTGAACACAGTTGTGCTTGACTAATATGAAAGTACTTAATCACGAGAATACTTACTTTATATATTTTATTTATAACATTAAGTGAATTGACATGAACATTCTCTGAGGTGGTATCATCCACCCAAAAACAATGCACCAACGAAGAATGATGAAGTAAGATCTATGTTACTCTATGAGCTTTGCCACAGAATTACTTGCTTTTAACACTGAACAACTCACTCCACACATCTCTGCCTTTCTTCTACCTTGTGAAATGATAAGAATATGTTTTTTACTTAATCTTCACTCTGCTACATATAGCCAAAGTTCAGGCACAGCTAGTAAAAGGAGAGGGCAAGATTTAAACTCAGATCATTGTGTTCCAAGCCCAGTGCTAATTAGTCAGGCAAAATAATTGGATAAGTGACTTGTCCAGGAATGGGACAAAAGGATAGAGTAGCTTAAAATCCAGCAATAAAAATTTTTATTTGAAATAGTAGGCATCAGATACACAGTATGGATTCTTTATCATGTGAGTAAAGAAAAATGATCATCAATCTGGCTGCACTACGCAAGATATTGAAGGGAAGAAAGTTTTCGTATATTAAATCCACCAAAATTAATTAAATCGAAGAAAGGCCATGAAGTTTTTATGTCAACCCTCTGAAAAACCTTTTTTTTACTTATGTATCTTAAGTACTTACCTGGATGCATTTGGTGCCTAGTGTTACTCAATAAATATTTGTAATTCTGGTAGATAACAAGATGGAGAGGATCTTCCAGATAAAGTTTATGTATTTGTGTTTCATGTTAAGGAATTAGAACAGATAGAGCTACAAACCCGGCTTTGCCATCTATCAACATAGATGACTTGTTGAAACCACAGGAAGCGATTAACGCCCCAAGTTGATGTGTAGAAAAGACCAAAAAAACTATAAACGTCTTTTGTAAACGTGGTTTATTTCAGTCAGCATAATCTTGTCCAGGTTCATCCATGTTGTTCTCCTTCTCTCAAAAAGTCAAATTCATGGAAAAAGAGTAGGACGGTGGTTACCATTGGCCAGAGGATGGGGGAAATGGGAAGATGATGGTTAAAGATAACCTTCTGTTATAAAGTGAATAAGTTCTGGATACGTAAGGTACAGCATGGTAACTACAGTTAATGTATCATATGCTTGAAATTTGCTAAGAGAGATCTTAAGACGTCTCACTATAATATTATTAAGAATATTTACATACACCATTGTTAAGTAAAACATCTTTTGAAATAAATGAGTCTGAAATCTATAACCCTTTATGTCTAATTAGAGAATGCACTAAGAATAACATAAGGGTTCTCCTGCATAGTAGATAAAGGAGGTCTACTCTAAAAAGTTGAAAAGCCAAAGAAAACTAGTTTTCTAATCACTTTAAAAACCATGATAATATCTTGAAATATCTTTCATTATTAACTTTTAATTAGCACACAAATATCGAAACAAATACTTCTTAGAATTTAATCTTTACAATGGCAAATTCCAGGAAATTTACTGGGGAAATATAAGTACATTAATTTGAAAAGAAAACATTTATATGCATTTAAGTTTAAATGATTTATTTCATTTTAATGTCTGAGTATTGAATTCAATATTTAATATTATTTTTCTTTAATAGCTCTGAATTAATATATTAGACCATTTGAGGAAAGGGAAACAAACAGAAAATACTTACTTGTGATGCTATTTTTCGAGACTGACACAACAGGAGGGAAAAAGAAACACACAAAACACAGTTTAAACAATGACTAAAAAATAGATGCATGCAACAATCAGTAACAAGGACAAAATGTAACATATACCCACATAACAAAATCCAATTTCATGCATATTTCTCGTAGGGCTTTTGAACAAAATTAGGTAAAGAATAAGCTATTATTTTTAAAGATTCAGTCTTGTTAGATTGTTTTTGTTTTGCTGAAATTGTCTTCCCATTGTAATAGTAGAGTGTTAATGACTGGCAGACGGGACAATGGTTATTTCACTATGCACATTTTTGGAAGTTACAAGATTTATTCACTATAAAAGTAGCCATAATCCAGGGTAACACATTCCACAAATGTACTCCATACACTATAAATGATGTTGGTACATTAATATGCTTTAAGTATAAAAGTTTGATAGAAAAAGTGGTGCTTGTAGAAGAAAATAAAATAATCGGTAGTAGCTTATAAAGCTACTATAGTCATAACAGAATACTTGATATAATTATTGACATTCTATAATCATTATTGGTGTTAATATTTGTACTATTTTTTAATTTCAGATCTTACAGTAAGATTGATTTTTTCTCCTACATACATACGTAATTAAGTTAGTTGACAGAAATATTCTGAGCTTTCATATTGGCTATGGAATCTAAAATAATTGATTTCCTTAATCAATGTATCATAGCTAAGTAGGGGTTATAAATAAAAATCATGCTGTCTTATTCTTCAAATTTAAAGAACAATAGTCTATTCATTTTTGAATAGGTGGAAGTAACATTTTCAAGTATATTATTTGATGTAATATAACTTGTAATATAACTCATCTAGTGTTAGTATTATAAGTATTATAATAGTATTATCTATAATTGAAAATATAAGAAATGCATAATAAACATTTGATTGTGGGTTTCTTGAAACTATTTCAGGATTCCTTACACATGACACAATGGAATAAATGTTGTTTGAGAGAATAATAGCAAATAATGGACAGGTAGAATTTTAAAACCATTCAATCCTAAACCTTATTAAAATAATCTTAACGAGATTTTATAATAGGTAAATTTGTATCTTAATAATATATTTTAAAAGCTACTTCCCATTGTAATAGTAAAGTGTTAATGATTGGCAGATGGGACAATGTTTATTCCACTATGCACATTTTTGGAAGCTACAAGATTTATTCAGTATAAAAGTGGCCAAAATTCAGGGTAACACATTTCACAAATGTACTGCATACACTATAAATGATGTTGGTACATTAATATGCTTTAAAAGATGTTTTTCTGGTTTCTAGTAAAATGTTCACTGGTTATAGTATACTTCAAACAAATGAGATTTTCTGCACACTGGAAAACTGGAGGCAAACATAGGTCTACCTTTTCTTAACCAAAGGACAAATATGCTTAATAATTCAGAATTGTTCAGATTTTGGAAAATTAATACTATGTTATATGCTATATGGTAGCTAATACCCCCAGTGGAACCTAGGTAGCCTTCATTTTCAAAAATTAATATTTCTGCAATAAAAAGTATAAATATTCACTCTCAAGGGAATAAGTAAACATTATAAATAATCTCATGAAAATTAAGGTGACATTTTGCCACTAAATGACTTCAGGGAGCCTTTTGGCATTTTATACGTTTGTATTATGGATTGAGTAGGAAAACACTGATCCTTTTTGTCCACTAAGAGTAATATGTGTCCCTGTCCTTCCTGTATATGTTTTTCGAACCAGGATATCTGATGTTTGTCAAAATTCCCTGAACTGAAAACACATAGATAGTGGCAGAAGTTCTCCTGGCATGGAGGGCATATGACTAATTATGAATGGGCAGTTCCATCTCTACTCTGCTTTCCATAGACTGATTTTCCAGCCACTGTGTGCACCCTCACTTTACTTTCTGCTTGTGTTTGTGTGACTTCTCCTTTCACTAGTCTACATCACACCAGAAAAAAATGAGATAGTATTCCAGGCCTTCTATAAATGTTAATAGTTTTGATTATCAATGTTCTTTACCAACATTTGTCTTTTTAAAAATGTCAGCTAAACATTAGGCAGTGCTTTCCCACCCCCACAGCCAAAGCAGTTATATCAGAGATATAAAAAATGATAACTTTTGTTTTCTCTACTCAGAACATGGAAAGATGACAGGCTGGAAAATGATGTGGCATGAAAACCTGCATCTGCCTTTAAAAGTATTTTTTTTTCCTGAATAAACCAGAAAGCAAAGCCTAAAGTCTTTATATTAGTTTATCCTTATGTAAAAAGTTGATATGTAATGAATGTTCTTCATAGTACAGAGTAGAATTTAGCACTTAAATGTGTATATACTAAAGAAATAATTAATGAATGGGTCTGATATCACCACATTATGCCTTTACATCTATTAGTGCTTTTTACTAGTTATACATGCATGGTTTGAACAGTCAGAAAATGTTATAGCTGGTTTAGAAAAATAGCAGCTTATAGCATAATATCTCTTAATTCCCTCTCATAAGACCCATCTACTTTTGCCTCTTTTAGTTGGATATGTTGTTCTTTCTCTCTCTGTTTCTATAGAATATGCCTGATTATTATTTCATGTTTTTTTCAGTTTCTGCTTTTATCTATTGACTTCTCACTCTGCAAGAAGAGTCATTAACAGTCTTTTCCATATATTCCACTACCTTTGCCCTCATCATCTCAAAATAGTTCAACATAATTTTTATTGGATCAAAATTCAGGACACACCATGACTAAGTATACTTTACAGATAAGATATATAGGTATGTGATTAGTATTCATTTCCTGCACACATTCTTTCATTGTTGATAACGATGTTATATTCCTAAGGTCAGTAATTGCTTTATTGTATTAATTGCTTTGATATGTACTTAGATATATGCAATAATTCATCCTGAACTCTTTGGCAACTTTCTAATATTAATTTAAAACATTGAGATGCATCAGGAAGTCTATAGATTTAATCTTCCTAAAGAATTCTCTCTGAAGCCTTCTGACCTGCTCTAGGTCTCCCTTTATGCTTGGGGGTCTTTACATCACCATCCTATTGATCCTCTTTACTTCATTCTTGTCACTGGTTTCCATAAAATGTCTGGTTTCCTGCAGATCATTATTTCTCCTTCATTTTACTCATTCATTTTGGTGGGAGTAGTTTCCTTAGACAGCAGACTTGGGAAGGATATTTTTGGAGAATATATATACTTGATATCTGATTTAGTCTACTCTTACGCAAGTTTGCTTTGACTGGATAAAAAAATCTAATTTGAAAATAATACTCTTTCAAAATCTTGAGAGCATTGTTTCATTTTATTCTGGCTTGTGGTATTGCTGTTGAGAAAACCCCAGTGGTACCTTGTATGTGACCTATCGCACATCTCCTGCTCATCTCTCTGAAAGATTTTAGGATCCTCTCCTTTCCTTCAGTGTTTTGAAAGTTGGTGATGTGATTCACTGTTTAATTCACTGTTGTGGACACATGGTAACCCTTACCATTTGGAAACTAACACACTACTGATTTTTCTAGAATTATTACAGTAATATTTCTTCAATTTGTATGCATTTCCTCTTTCTTGAAATCTTGTGATTCAAATCTTAGAACTCCTAGACTAATTCTCTAATTTTATCTTTTCTTTACTCTTTGTTCATGTTTTGAATTCTTGCTCTAGTTTATCAATAACTTCCTGAACTTCATATTATAAGCTTTTTCACTTCTGTTGGGAATTTTTAGTTGTCTTCTTCTTAGAGTAAATGACTAATAAGTTAACTGAAAGCTCTAGGTGAGATTCTTTTTATTGCTGCATTTCATGGTGATCTGGCTGGATTACAAACTTGAAGAATCTCCCACATCTGTATTTTTAGGGCCTTCCACGTGGGTTGGTCAGTTTCCCTAAGAAAGAGTCTTTCAATCTGCTGAAGTGTAAAGCGTACAGAATATGTCTTTTAACTTAGTGTTCAGAATTCAGTGTGATACTCCTAGCCCTCAACTCTTTCCGGGGTGCAGAGGCCACCGACCACTTCCATAGACTAAACCTTTAATATGTGTTCATATGGAGAGACTGACAGCAGCAAAGCTTTCTGAACTGTTGAGGAAAATTGAGATCTGACAGCAACCTAAGCAAAAATATAGACTCTCCAATAGTAATTACTGAATGAAGTTTCTAATTCCTGAAATCTAGTGTCTTTCTTTAAATTCAAGTAAGAGAGCAGGGCCATTTTGAACACTAATGGTTATTTAAATTTCAAAACTTTGTTTTTGAATCATTTCATATTTGAGAGACATGGTGAACTGTCAGAGCCAATTTTATTTTGTTAGATCCACTAAGCTCTTATTCTGCGTTTTTATATAATCTGAAAAAAATAATGTTTTCTTATTTAAATACAAAAAAAACCTCAATGTCTTTATTGGGTTAATATTTAATTGATGTCCCTTCCTACTTTTTTAGTTAAAGATTAATGTAAGAGATATGCACTTTAATGGTATTTTTTTCATCTTGCAAAGCTATGAGCAAAGATAGATATTATTCATCACAGTATCTAAAATCTCCAAATTCAGGAAGCAAATAATATACTCATTCTTTTAAAAAATGACCAAGAAAAACAAATCTTTTGCAAGATGAATTTTATCCTTTCATGTATCAGACCATAATTACTATATAGATCAACATATTGCTATTTTTTGCCTTATTTACCAGGAAATTAAAAATAGAAGTCAGGCTCAACTGTAGCACTCAGTTTATGCTAGTACAGTAACACTAACTTCTCAAAACATTTACAACAAAATACTTTGTTGTAAAAAGTGCTTGATGTTTCTATTGTTTATCTTTTTTAGTTGCCTCAATTCTTTCTACAATAGGCAGAATTTAATTTAATAACAATATGTGTGTCAGAAGATGGATTGAATTCAGTACAGAAAAACAGGAGGCATTATTTTTATTTAAAACAGTGTCCTTTTATCATCCCAATGATATATACTTTTAATATAATCTAGATATTTGAGAATTTACAAGCATTTTAATGAGGTAATTTTTATTTGCTATGGGCAGAGTTGACTAAATGTAGTTAAATACTCCTTGATGACAATTCAAATACTCAGTATCCTTTTCCTATCTGCAATGTCAACAGCACAAAAAAAGTATTTTAATAATATAAGAACATTATTATAATACATAATACTGACATGGACATGGAGTTGACCAAGGCCAGAATTTACTGCATTACAATTCCCAAAGCCTATATGTGAGACAAAAAATCATGGCAACACTCTACTGTATGAAAGTCTTCTTTGTACTTGCTATGGTCAAATAAGAAATGATTTGTATACACTAAATATTTGTTCTCCATCACCCCACAATGCATATGTGAAAACCTAATCCTCAATGTTGATGATATTTGAAGGTGGGGCTTTGGGAAGGTGATTAGATCATGAAAGAGCCTTATAAAAGAGGACTCAGAGAGATCCCCTTCCCTTTCCACCAGGTGAGAATTCAGTGAGAAGATGCCTATCTGAGAACCAGGAAGCAGGTCCGCAACAGACACGTAATCAACTGGTGCTCTGATCTTGGACTTCTCAGCCTTCAAAACTTTGAGAATTAAATTTCTGTTGTTTACAAGCCACCCAGTCCATGGTATTTTGTTATAGCTGCCTGAACAGATCATGATCGTGCTTAATTACTTGGGTATGAAAGCACTTGATCTTCTCTTAACCTTTAATTAAATAATATTGTTTTGAATCCAGTATTCTTAAAATTTTAGGCATATCTAGACAAACATCTTACATATTTAACTGTCTGGTTTGTTTTTCCAGTCAGTCATTCCTGATTTTCTCTTGATTTGTCTCACTCTTTGCAGTGTGAACCACAACCACCACAGGAAAAGAAAAACTCAGACTCAGGAGGAGAGACGGCAGCAAAACTCCATTAAAAAAATTTTTTTTATTATTATTTGAGACAGAGTCTCACTCTGTCACCCAGACTGGAGTGCAGTGGTGTGATCTTGGCTCACTGCCACCTCCGACTCCCAGGTTCAAGTAATTCTTCTGCCTCAGCCTCCCGAGTAGCTGGGACTACAGGTGTGCACCACCACACCTGACTAATTTTTGTATTTTTTTTTTTTAGTAGAAATGGGGTTTCACCATATTGGCCAGTCTGATCTTGAACTCCTGACCTTGTGATCTACCTGCCTAGGCCTCCCAAAGTGCTGGGATTACAGGCGTGAGCCACTGTGCCAGGCCACATAGCTCCATTTAACACTCCTGAAGCTAAAGTGACACCACCAAGAAGCACCTCAGAAAAACTAACCTATTTTCTGCTGGTAACTTATATAAGTGTCAAACTATAAATTTGATCAGCAACAACAAAAATCTACCCCGTTATCCTTATGCTTTCTATAAAGTTCTTTTCTATATAGGGATTTATTAATTTTGTCACGAGGTGGTTTAATGATCATAGAAATTACTGAAATGTATGTGTCTGATCTGAGCCTCATAGTCGAGGTAATTTTGTATCAGACCAAAAAAAATGGCTGACCAAAATTTCTTTTTAATTTGTAATAACTTTGAAGTGTCTGAGGAAGAAAAAATTCAAGAATACAAACCATAATTTACATTAAATAATTTTATAGATATTGATAGAATGATGAATTCATCCAAAATCTTTATTTCAAAAAAGAGTCTGACCTAAAAGGTGATATTATACTAAGGCTATAAAAATTACTTAGAACAACATGAACCACATGAAGTGATCAAATCAAAATGCAAATATGTTTCAGCTGCATGAACTTATCAGAGATTCTCCTTCCATACTAACAAGATCAAGTTTGCTGTTAAATTTACTGAGGTTTACTTTGGGAAGATCTGACACTACTCTTATACTCAGTTTTCTTTTGGCTTTAGAGTGGTCACCAATCTAGAGATTGAGAAATGTGAATTTTAACACTTACTGAATTATCTTTGCTTTGCTTCCTTCAAAATGCTAATATATGCAGTAGGGGTATACATTAGAAATCTAGGTTGCTTGCCCTGAGAACTTTTCTTATGTGTCAGAACCTCAAGGTTATTTGTAATTAATTTGCTTCCTGATAATCTTCCAGAAACAGCTAATCCTAGATCTACAAAAGTCATCTAAAGCCCAACATCCATAAACTTAGAACACCCCCTTAGCCAACAATATTTTTTGGAAGACTGACATAGTTTAGTAAAACAAATAGTTGAAAAAAATTTTGGTTCTGAGATTTAACACTACGTATTCAGGTAGCATTCTTTTTCACTTTCTCTTGCATTTTTTATAAATCAGTTTATAAGCTTATGAATGATTGCACTCATCAGATTAAACATCAAAACAAGAATATTTTGTTATTTCCAAACCTCAGATGTAGTAAGTTTCTGAGACTCAGTCCTGTAGATTCCAATGGGAACATCTCCAGTAGAAGAACACAACTTCTGATAAAGTCTGGCATAAGTTCTGATCCATAAGTCATCTGCAGTGATTTTCATCTATAATACACACAAATTATTTACATATTAAATGTGTCAGAAATAAAAACCTAGTGGTAACTTTACATTTCTTTATTTGTTTATTTTTGTGGGGGGCAGGGTCTCACTCTGTCACCCAGGCTACAGTGCAACGGTGCAACCATGGCTCACTGCAGACTCAAGCGACATCCCTGGCTCAAGCATTTTTCACTTCTTAAAGGGAGAAATTATTAGTATTTGGAAATCTCCAAGTAATATTTCATGCTTATCCAAGTATTAAATTTATTTATTATGCATCACCAAACTTAAGAAATCCAAGTACTCAATTTAGGGCAGTATGACATTATATTAGTTCGATATCAATAGGCAATAGAGCACTGGTAATTGACTGGGAAATGTAAAGCATATGGAAACTATTTTGCATGCTGCAATAACTGGAGGCTGCCACTGGTATTTAATGTACAGGGTCTGCTGATGTTACCAAATGCGAAGTGCAAAAGACACTCTAACACCATACTGACTTATTCCACCCAATGTTCTAATAATGCCCATATTGAGAAAGATGAATAGTAGAATAAGCATAGTGATACCAGACAGGAAACAAAAATTGTAGTCCCCCTTTGCTTCTTGTAAATCTGAACTGTTACCAAATCATTTCATTCAGCATACTTGGACAAAGTATACTTATCTATAAAACAAAGGAGTTAAAAAGCATGATCACCATTTTCGTGGACAGTATAGTATCCAACGGCAGTTTCAAATTGCCAGTCAACAAAAAAAAATTCATTCAACATTTTTTTTTTTTTGAGATGGAGTCTTACTCTGTTGCCCAGGCTAGAGTGCAGTGGTGCGATCTCGGCTCACTGCAAGCTCTGCCCCCTGGGTTCACGCCATTCTCAGCCTCCCAAGTAGCTGGGACTACAGGGGCCCGCCACCACACCCAGCTAATTTTTTGTATTTTTAGTAGAGATGGGGTTTCACTGTGTTAGCCAGGATGGTCTCTAACTCCTGACCTCATGATCCACCCACCTCAGCCTCCCAAAGTGCTAGGATTACAGGTGTGAGCCTCCACGCCTGGCCAAATTCATTCAGCATTTTACACAAAATGGCTATTTATTATGATTATTAAGTAAAAATAATATGTTTTCCCTGAAATTTTTAGAGGAATTTTAAAAACTCAAATGCATCTGGATTCACAATACAAAAAATAACATATGACATAGAAGAATTAGCAAAGTACACGGTAGATAGATTTCAGAACCTTCTATCACAACTATCTTTTATTCTAGAGATTATTAACTTACAGAACAAAGAAACCCAGATCCTGGTGTAGTGTCCAGTCCCAACAGAAGTCTCGTGATAGAAATCATATAATCCTTCACAAATGACTGCAATATAAACAAACGAACAATATATAATTGTATATTTATATATAATGTGTATGAGATGTGTAGAACAGCTAGAAGTGTGAACATCTGACTTCTAAAATATTATTTCTCATATCACATTTTTAACCCTCCATACAAAAGTAAATTTAATCTATCTTGTTAGTATCCCAGATAAACACGTACAGTTAAGCTGTTCATAAGGAAACATAGGAAATAACTTTTGTCTAGAAATATCTAACTATGCTTATATTTTATGTGTGTTATTAGGCATGATAAAAACATTTTTAGAATTTTTAAAGCAAAAACCCCAAATGAAATGGTGACTATCATAAAAACCTGAAACAATTAAAACAAATTTTCAATGAAAAATTTCAGTCTTTTTTTAGTATTAAGCTCTAAGCTAGTGAAGTAAATTTCTAAACTATATTTATCATTTATTATTGCATATTCTTTTTCCACAACACTTCATGATAAAATAGGGCCTTCTATTTATTTATTTATTTATTTGAGACAGAGTCTTGCTGTGTCATCCAGGCTGGAGTGCAGTGGCATGATAGCGGCTCACTGCAGCCTCCGCCTCCCAGGTTCAAGTGATTCTCCTTCCTCAGCCTCCCAAGTAGCTGAGATGACAGGCATGCGCCATGGCGCCTGGCTAATTTTTGTATTTTTAGTAGAGACAGGGTTTCCCATGTTGGCCATGCTGGTCTAGAACTCCTGGCCTCAAGTGATCGCCTGCCTTGGCCACCCCAAAATTCTGGGATTACTGGCGTGAGCCAACACACCAGGCCTAAAATTGAACCTTTAAAAAATTAAGGAGGTGGCTCACGCCTGTAATCCCAGCACTTTGGGAGGCCCAGCACTCCTGGGAGGTCCCAGGAGATCGAGACCAGCATGGCTAACACGGTGAAACCCTGTCTCCACTAAAAATACAAAAAATTAGCTGGGCGTGGTGGTGGGCACCTGTAGTCCCAGCTACTTGGAGGCTGAGAATGGCGTGAACCCCGGGGGTCAGAGCTTGCAGTGAGCCAAGACCACGCCACTGCACTCCAGCCTGGGCAACAGAGCAAGACTCCATCTCAAAACAACAAACAAAAAATAAATAAAATGAAATAAATAAATAAATAGATAAATAGAATCATTGCATTTCCCTGGGGTGACAGTGCATCTCTTATATTATTGGAAAGGTTGAAAGCTAGAATAGTCTTTACAGACACAGACCATTTTGTTAGTAAGCAATTAAAGAAAATGTGACTGAAAATAATTCCCAATCATTCAAGAACCATTGACAGTAGATCAAAAGTCCCACTGAGGAGAAATTATGCTCTGGATTTTACTAATTCAGAAGTCCTCTACTTAAGTGTTTTTCAAAAAAGCCACAAAATAGTTATGAATTAATGCCAGCAATTTTTTAAAATGAAATAGAGTATATTCAGTAAGACAGAAAATAGTACAGCAAATTACGAGCAGAAAGGGTAAGTGTTGTTAATATTTTGTTTCAGTTATATATACATACACATCTGCACACACACAAATGCAGGTATGTATTGAAATGCAAAATATGTTTACTGTGTCAAAATTTAAGACTTTAGGCTGAGCACAGTGGCTCACACCTGTAATCTCAGCACTTTGGGAGGCCAAGGTTGGCAGATCACCTGAGGTCAGGGGTTCGAGACCAGCCTGACCAACATGGTGAAACCTCGTCTGTATTAAAAATACAAAAATTAGCCAGATGTAATGGTGCACACCTGTAATCTCAGCTATTTGGGAGCCTGAGGCAGGAGAATTGCATGAACCTGGGAGCTGGAGGTTGCAGTGAGCCGAGATCGCACCACTGCCCTCTAGACTGGGCGACAGAGCAAGACTCTGTCTTAAAATATATATATATATATATATATATAGTTCTAGTTCACTCTTTCTTCAGACGTTTCAGAAAATCATGCAATTTCCTGTATCTCTATTTATAACATAAACGTGAGGCAAAAATAAAGAGAAAGAAAAAACTACTGCTTTCCATTTCTATAGAACAGTTTTTAGAACAGTTTTTCTTCTATTTAACTTATACATGAGATTTCCTTACAAGATTTTATTTAAACAGAGGATACTGTGGCTAAAAAAATCTTAAAACTACTGATGCATAATGGTACCCGAGCATTTGGCTCCTATTGATATAAAATCTTCAGTTTCAACACTGCTCTTCAAATAAACCATCCCCTGCAATTTAATCTCTTTAAGAGATCAGAAGTATGTGTGTTTGGTAACAGTGTTTGGAGTGGGAGCCCTGCCTCCTGTAGTACCCAGATAATATGTCTGGAAACTTTAGGGATAATAGGGGTATTTATTCTACTTTGTTGTGTTTGCTCCAGCTCTCATCTGACATAAGCAGATGGTTCCTGACGTTGCTAGAGGCATAATCATGGGCAAAATTAGCCCAAAGTTCTGCAGAAAAGCTTTAACTTTCTTTGGATTGGTTTTTTCAGTCAAGCAATTATAGAAGACAGTACATAAATAAGCAAAAAGAATAGGTACAATAAAATGCTGAAATGCTTAATTTGAGATTAATGTTATCAAATAATTTAAAACTCTACGAATATTTCTTTCTTCTTAATGGAAATATTTAGAGATTGTCTGATTACTTGAATCAGAAAAAATGAGATATTACTGCTATTCAGTTTCTGGCAGAGACAAAAACGATGATATTAGTATGAACAAACACCTCCACAAACCTCTTAGCTATGATAAAATGAAAAAGTTAACTTGGCATTCAGGAACAAACTCAATGGTTTTAGTTGTTGTAGTCTTTTCATATTTTTCTAAAATAGGCAATAATCAGCAGATTCTTAAAATGTCTTTAGTTTATCAGTTTATTGACATCAATTTGGTATTTTATTTCAAACCTGGAAAAAATGTATACTATAAGGAATGCTGTTTTTATTAAGTTGGTAATTTTTTTTTACCTTTTTTAATCCAGTAATATGCTTGGAGTAACATGCAAAATGTACTAAAATGTATTAAATATATTAAACACTGCAGGGCACTGGCACAAAAGAATGCCTGAAATAATTTCCATGGGTTATTTTTAAAAATAGTATTTTTCTTACAAAATGTTTCATAGGAGCATTTATTTCATTAAAGTACATGAAATAAAATACTGAATTACTTTTGGAGCCAATTTTAAGTTAATAGCTGCATGGGAAACACTAGATGTATTATTCATTTAAATAAAATCTAAAACAGAAAACAACCATTTTAGAGAAAATAAAAAGAAATATTGTATACCTGATACAGCAGAGTGTCCAACATACTGATGCTAAACACCCTCCCAGCAGCAAAAGGCAGTCGAAACATAAAGGCCAAGTTAGAGCCTCTCTCCCGTTCTTTCTGTTCAGAAATTTGAGAGAGAAAAATTTGTGAGCATTCCACATTTTATGCATTTCTGCCTCAGTAAATTGTGTTGACATATGTAAAAAGTTCTCATCATACGGTTCTTGGCTATAAATGTGTCATTACTTCACTGATAATTATATTTTTTAAACTGCCCTTTCGTTTTGCTAACCACATTTTCTCAGTTAAAACACCCAATAGTGAAGAAAGATCAATATTTTTTGTACATTAAGAATGTATTTACTCTTCGTACAAGAAGAGACATCATAATGGAAACAAATAAAAATCACTGAAAAAAATGTGAAAAAAAAACCTAACGTCACATGATGTACCGTAACACTGAACACTGTAAAGAAGACCTGCTTTTAAATATTCTCATGGGTGAGGACAAAAAAATAGGGAGGTAGGCACCTGTTATGGTCTGAATGTTTGTGTCCCCTCAAAATTCATACACTGAAATCCTAATCCCCAAGGTAATAGTATTAGGAAGTGAAGCCTTTGGGAGGTGATTAGTTCATGGAGGTGGAACCCTCATGAATGCAATTGCCCTTTTAAAAAAGAGAAACTCTTTGCCCCTTCTACCATGTGCCATCTATGAACTAGGAAATGGGCCCTCACCAGATACCAAATCTCCCAGCACCTTGAATGTGGAATTCCCAGCCTTCAGACAGTGAGAAATTAACATCTGGTGTCTATAAGCCACCCAGTCTACAGTACTTTGTTCTAGTAGCCCTAACAGACTAAAACAGGCTTTGTACATGCAGTAGTCTCTAGCTGTCCATCATCTTAGTTTCATTTCTCCACCTAACTGATAAATTGCACCTGGTATATCAGTTTGCAACTAATCTTCTGTATATCACACACATACACACACACACACACACACACACACACACACACACACACACACACGTTGTTTATGTATGTTTGAATGCTTACAAGTTGGGGGGGTGATATGGTGTATGAGGGTTTCTTTTAAAAATTCTGTTGCAATTTTTTTTCCTTTAATAAATGAAGGTAAGAGAGCAAACGTCAAATTTGTTTAAGTTTAGAAGAGTTTCTTGAGAATGTAAGTTAAGCTTCTATTTAACAAATGGTAACCTCAAAAATTCTAGTTTCTTTTGTTGACAAATTCCCTTTACTAGGAAGACTGATACAGCTGAAAATAAGAAATCAGAATAAGATACAGAAAATAAGAAATCAACCTTCACTTCTTGAGGCAACAGAAGCAAGCTCCTGTTTCTAATGTAATAAATGTGTGGGTTCTCATGGAAGGGAAGCCTCCCATCTCACGTGTATCTATAGTGTCTATCTAGTTGAGATGACTATCACTATAAGAGCGTCTTCACTTGAGATACAGGGAGAAGGTAAGGCAAAGGATAGGAAAGTGGTTCCACATTTTTGTCTATGTCTATGAAATCCTAATATATTCTCTAATTTATAAACCTAGGTGTGAAGAGTGCTTAACTTGAACAGCTCATGTGAGTGGCTTGCAGATGACTGGAGTTAGCTGTTCTTATTGTGATATAGGTAGGTTTTCCTGTGAATTTGAGGACAAACCTATTTCTCGAGGTGCAACAAGTATCCTGGACAAGACCAAGCCATGATATGTTAAACCCAAGTTAAAGGGAGTAGCCAGAATAAAGTGCTGGAACGCCTGAGAATTTGATGTTACGTTTACTCTTCAAAACAAACAAACAAACAAACAAACATTCCTTGGTTCAATTACATTACCATTTCACACACTATATTTTCAAATACAGAACAATTTTTTAACCTACAGTGCTTATTCCTGTAGGAAATGAACTCTTCCCATCTCCACACATCTGAATCCTATTGATATCACCTTAAACAGCAACGCTAATTAAAATTAATTCCATTCACTATTAAAGTCCCCAAACACCAATGTATTCATTTGTGCATTAAAGTAGCCACTTAATAAATATGCGTTGAGAACGTACTTTGTGTAGGGCATCAATCGTCCTCAGTGCTAGGAATACAGAGCTCCTATATAGAACTAACAGTATCTTATCAGTTAATAGAAGTATTATGTGTTGAATATGGGCCAGGAGCTAGTTAAACAAACAGGGATATTTTCCTTGTCTGCAAGAACTTACACTGCTGTGAATGGTACCAATAGCAAAATAGGCAAAAACACTTGGGTGAATATATGTAATAATTAGGCAGTAATACATACTTAGGAAGGGCACCTAGCTTATTCTTTTAGTAGAAAAGCCAGAGAGCTGAATTAGAGGTGATGTCTAAGTTGAGACCTAAAATTGAGTAGAAATTTGGGAAGAGTGAGTGTTAAGTTGAAAGCTATAAGCAGAATGTCCAGCATGTTCTCTAGTGGAAGTAAAAAAAAAAAAAAAATAAACAAATAAAAAAAAAAACGCTTGAGAGACTTCAGGAACTACAAACAATCCAACAGCATAGAGTTTAAGTATATGGGTTGAATGGAGAGGTCAGAAATGAGACTGGAGCAATAACTTTGGACTAGGTCTTAAAGTACCAAGATATGTTTTAAGATAATGGGAATGCAGTTAAGAATTACACTGAAAAATAACGATATAAGTTGAGATTGTCTAAGAAATAACAGGACATATGGTTACCCTACTTTGAAACCATGTTAAGTATTCTGAATTTCATCTTACAGGCAATGGGGAAAACTAAAGTGTTTTTAAGAGGAGGAGTGATACGATCATGTTTTTAGGATGCTCACTTTGATGACAATGTGGAAAATGGCTTGTGAATGAGGAGGTGGCATGGGAAAATTGAGCAAGATAAACTATAGTGTTAATGCAACAATCCTAGTGAAAGACGAATGTACATTCTACTGTGGTATTTGCAGAAACAGATCTTATTCAGAATGCATTTAGACATTAAGTTTTAAGAGGATATGATGATTGAATTTGGTACTAAAGTAGAGAGAAGATGAGGATGATACACAGGTCTCTAGATAATGAGGCAGATGATTGCACCTTCTGTAAAATAGAAAGTGTGGAGGAAGATCAGATCACAAGTTGATTTGGACTTGGGTTTTGATGCCAGTGGACAGGTCCGCCTGCCAAAAATATGGATCATACAGGCAATACAACACACAATGGTTTGGAGCTTGGATTCTGAAAACACATACAATAGTTTCAGTCAAGTGTTTCCACTTACTAATTGTGTGATCTTTTACAAGTTACTTAAGCTCTCTGTTCCTCAGTTTTATAACTGTGAATTGGGATTCATATTGACATCTACATCCCACTGTGATTACAAAAAATAAACATAATAAAACCTCTAAAATTACTGTACATAGTAAGTACTTAAAAAGCTATTTTTATTATCAGTTGTTTGAATATGCTAAATTATATATTACCTCAAGAACTTTGTATTTTTTTATCCTTCCTATAATGCTACTTCCCAGGCTTTTACTGGACTAGGCTGGTGTTATCATTGCAGCTCAAATATTATCTCCCCAAAGAGGTATTTCCTTATCACCTTATTTAAAACCTGTCTTTCTGCAGTTACTCTTGAATATAACCTGTCAAAACTTTCATAGCTTTTTTGAAACCTATTACACCTTGTTTATGTTTTTAATTTATTAATAATCTATCTCAGCTAGATCCTATGTTCCAACAGGGCAGAGACCATGATTTTGCTTTCTGTTACTTACACAATGCCGAACACAATGCCTGGCACACAGTCAGTGACATTTGATTGGAAAAATAAATAAATTTTTTCTACTTATGTTGGCGGCCTACATCAAAAGACAATTTATTGCATAGTTTAATGCTTAGAACATTCATATGCCAGAAGCAAGAAACAAACATTCGAGGTTCACTCAATACCTCTATTTTGTCACTTTGGTTCTTTAACAGAGGTTTGAGAATGTGAAGAATTGTAATGTCACAATATGCAAAGCTTTTTTACTTTACTATGTCTAGTTATTGGGTTTCACAATAAATGTTTCTGCTATTGTTGCTAGTATAAACATACACTATGATTCCTTTTCGTTAAATTTATCATATTTCTTTTCTAGTAGAATTCTGAATTCAATTGAAGTTTTACTGATGATATTTTTTTCCTAACAAATACTTATATAAGTATCTAAAAGAATACCAATGACATTTAAATCATTAAAGATTTCAGACACTTTTAAATGTTTGGTCTTACCTACTTTTCCATTTGTTTTATTATCATGAACATGTGCCTTTCTTGGAAGAAGGAATGTGTTTCTGGCAGAAATTTTGTTTCCTTTAATCTGTGTCCATCAATACCATATGGAATGAGATGATAAAATTATTGGATTTAACAGAACAGTGTGGGAGGTAAAAAAAAAAATCAAGAATTTTATTGGCACAAATTACTGGTTTCTATCCCCTATTTTCTCAACTATAATTCTTTTACATTCCTTCATTCTTTCCTCCGGACCCAATCATAATGTAATTCCTAAATCTAGTGGTTTTTGTCAGCATTCATCCTACTTGAACTTTCTTACAGTGTTTGACAAACTACATTCTAATTCTGGAGCTCTAGACAGAGCTTCACATCACTCTATCTCAGCTTCCAGAATACTCTTGGACCCCTTGCTCATTTTCTCTGATTTGTCTTCTTTCTAGACTCTCCTTTATGAACCTCAGGATAAAGTCCTTAGTTAAACTCATCTTCCTCGTGGTTCTTTTTAACCTTCCTTATGGCTCTCTAAGCCTTATATTTCTTAAGGCTTTACAATTATACATTTATGTGCACAACCTTCAAGTATATCTATGCATATACATATATATGTGTGTGTGTGTGTATGTATAGGTGTATACACACACACACACACACACACACATTTCATCCTGTTCCTGAGCTTCATTTATATATCACCACTTATTTTTTTACTTATGTACTATAATTTTAATATACTTAAATAAATGTATCATCTATCTCACTAAGGTCTGTTATTTCCCAGAATTCTCTCTTTGGTTTTAATCAATATATTCACCCTAACAGTCCTAGACCAGGTCTTTATTATCTCATGCCTGATTTATTGAAATAACTTACTAACTCTTTCCCTTTTCCCCATAATGTCTCTTTTCAGATAAATACAGAAATTTCACATCAATTTCATAAAAGTACAAGTCTGACGATGTCACCTCCCCCATGTCCTCATTTAAAAACTTGCCATGACTCCCCATTCACTGCATCAAAAACTCCAAAGACTCAGCACTCAGGGCATTCTAAGGTGTAGCTCCCAAACTGCTTTCCAGGATGTCTTTTCAGTACTTCCCAGCACAGACTATTAGTAAGTCAGATGATTGACTATTTAGCTAAATACTGAAAATTTCTTCCTCATATTTGGGTTCCAACTCACTGTGGGTAACAATTTCATATAAGAGATTTCAAAACAATCTCTGCAGGTCAAAACTCTGTTTCAAAACCATCTCTGCAGGTCCTCCTCATCCTTCAAAATACGTATCATGCTACCCACCCTATGAAATCCTTTTGTACAAGCACAGTGATGCTGCCCTTCTGCTTGTGTGAATTACTCTGCATGTATGATTTCCTGTCTTTTTGTTATTAACTTTCCTTACAGAGAGGAAAAAAAGATTTTTCTGACACTATTTTCAAAACCTATTGACTTTAAAGTTATGTAAAAAGTAAGATTCCAAGCATCTGATTCCATCCTGATAAGAATACATTACACAATTACTTTCTCTTTTAATTCTGGACAATGAAGAATTTGGATTAATTTTATGAATTGCACTTTATCATGCTGACTTTACATATGAGAAATAAAAATTAGGGATGATTAATACTTAGTATTTCCTATCCAGTTAGATTTTTGTGACACTATCATTAACCTACCTCTCTGTGTCTCAAGAAAACAACATATGGCTAGAAGTTACAAACTGGCAGTAATTAGTCCAAATCTGAACTACAGAGGAGTTTCATTTGGACTGCCTAAATTTATTGAAGTTTAATAAGTTCCATCATTTAACATTTAATATAAAAATCTGCATTTCCGACTTATTTTAAATTTGGAGAACCAGATATCATAGGTCATGGCAGCAACTGGCCAGAATTTTTCACTTCACTAATTTACATTCCTTACTTACATTAAAAGGCTCTTATTTTACACTTTGGAAGATAAAATATTTAGAAATTAGTCTAGGGATCTACTAACTCAAATTCTGCTTAAAAGTAAGTTGGGTGAATAGTAATTATATCAGAAAATAACATAGTAAGTAATCAAAATATATATTTTAAATGTGTCTTAAAAAATAGAACATTTCTAATTGACTACAAAATATTCCATGGCTCAGGAGACAATTCTAAGCAATACAACTAAGAAATATTTCTCAATTTACTTTTACGAATCAGGCACTGACCTAGGTTCTTAGCATACAAAAATAATTAACAAAACTTTCCAGTTCTACAGGAATATATACTTTTACTGAGGACACTCTTAAAAATCAAATATTGCAAGGTCATGTATAAAAAGCATTTGACAAAATTCAACATCCTTTTATGATGGAAAACTCTCAACAAATAAGGCATAGAAGAAATGTACCTCAAGGTAATATATGCCATGTATAAAAACTCCACAGCTAACATTACACTCAATGGTAGAAAGTTAAAAGCTTTTCTTCTAAGATCAGGGGCAAAGTCAACGTTGCCCATTCAAACCACTTCTGTTCAACACAGTATTCGAAGTTCTGGCCAGAGCAATTAGACAAGAAAAAGAAGTAAAAGGCATCTAAATAGAAAAAGGAAGTGGCCGGGCACAGTGGCTCATGCCTGTCATCCCAGCACTCTGGGAGGCCGAGGCGGGCGGATCACAAGGTCAGGAGATAGAGACCATCCTGGCTAACATGGTGAAACCCCATCTCTACTACAAAATACAAAAAATTAGCCGGGCGTCTTGGCGGGCGCCTGTGGTCCCAGCTACTCGGGAGGCTGAGGCAGGAGAATGGCGTGAACCCGGGAGGCGGGGCGGAGCTTGAAGCGAGCGGAGATTGCGCCACTGCACTCCAGCCTGGGCGACAGAGTGAGACTCCGTCTCAAAAAAAAAAAAAAAAAAAAAAAGGAAGAAGTTACATTGTCTCTGTTTGCAGATGCCATGAACTTACAGTATATTGAAACCTTAACTACTCCACCAAAAAGCTGTTAGAAGTGATAAACAAATTCAGCAAAATCAACACATAAAAGTCAACAGTGTTTCTTTACCCTAAAAACAAACTACCTGAAAAAATAATTAAAACCAGTCCCATTCACAATAGCATAAAAAAAACTTAAGAATAAATGTAATCAAGGAGGTAAAAGATCTTTATACTGTAAATTATGAAACACCAATAAAAGAAACTGTAGATGACACAAATAAATCTAAAGCGTTATTGCAGTCATAAACTGGAAGAAACAATATTGTTATAATATCCATACTACTCAAAGTGATTTTCAGATTTACTGCAATCCTGATTGAAATATCAATGTCATTTTTCACAGAATTTTGATAAAACAGTCCTAAAATTTGTATAGAATCACAAAAGACCTCAAACAGCCACAGCAATCTTAAGAGAAAAAACAAAACAAAACAAAAAACAAAGCTGGAGACATCACAGTATCTGACTTCAAAATCTATTACAAAGCTGTAGTAGTCTAGATAGAATGGCACTGGCATAAAAGCAGACAGGAAGATTGACCAATAGAACAGGATAAAGAGCCCAGAAATAAACCCATGAATTAATGGTCAATTGATTTTTTTAACAAAGGTGCCAGGCCACACCATGGAGAAAAGATCGTCTCTTCACTAAACTGTGCTGGGAAAACTGGATATCTGCAAGCAAAGGCATGAAATTGGACCTTATCTCATGCTATATGCAAAAATCAACTCAAAGACTTAAATGTAAGGCCAGAAATTGTCACACTATTAGAAGAAAACATAGAGGAAGTATTCCACAGCATTGCTCTGGGCAATAATTTATTGTCTAGGAACCCAAAAGCACAAGCAGCAAGAACATAAACAAACAAATGGGATTATAACAAACTAAAAGGCTTCTGCACAGTCAAAAAAAACAAACAAAAAAACAATTAATGGAACGAACAGACATCCTATAGATTAGGAGAAAATATTGGCAAATAATACATTTGATAGGGGGCTCATATCCAAAATATATAAGGACTCAAACAACTCAACAGCAATAAAACAAATAACCGAGTCACAAAAAAGACAAAGGACCTACAGAAACACCTCTCTAAAGAACATTTATATAATCGGCCAACACGTATAGGAAAAGCTGATCAACATCACCGATCATCAGGGAAATGCAAATTAAAGCTACAATAAGATATCACCTCATACCTGTTAGAATGGCTACTATCAAAAAGACAAAATGTAAGTGTTAGCCAGAGGAGTGGAGCAAAGAGAACCCTTTGCACTGTTGGTGGGAATGTAAATTAAGGCCGCCATTATGTTTTGCTTTTTGTTTTTTGAGACTGAATCTCACACTGTCGCCAGGCTAGAGTGCAGTGGTGCGATCTCAGCTCATTGCAACCTCCAACTCCCTGGTTCAAGCGATTCTCCTGTCTCAGCCTCCCGAGTAGTTGGGATTACAGACACGCGCCACCATACGCAGCTAATTTTTGTATTTTTAGTAGAGACAGGGTTTCACCATGTTGGCCAGGATGATCTCAATCTGCTGACCTCATGATCCACCCGCCTTGGCCTCTCAAAGTGCTGGGATTACAGGCATGAACCACTGCGCCCGGCCAAGACAGCCATTATGAAAAACAGTATGGAGTTTCCTCAGAAAACTAAAAATAGGCATGCAATACAGTAATATCACTTCTGGGTATATATTCAAATAAACTGAAAAAGTATGTTGAAGAGATGACTGCATGCCTATGTTCATGGCAGCCTTATTCATAATAGCCAAGATATGGAAGCAACCTAGGTGTCCATCATCAGATTAACGGGTAAAGAAAATATGATATATATATATACATACTGGAATACTATTTTGTCTAAAAAAAATTATGTCATTAAAATTGAATTCATAGTAGAGAGTAAAATGATGGTTACCAGAGACTGGTGGAAGGGCATAAGGGGATGTTGATCAAAAGAGTGCAACGTTTCAGTTAAGAGGAAAAAGCTTAGTGATCTATTGCAAAAAAAATGCTAACTTCAATAAATAATAATGTATTGTATATTTCAGAATTGCTTGAAGAGTTGATTTTAAATCTTTTCACTACAAAAGTAATAAGTATGTGAGGTCCTGGATTTGTTAATTAGTCTTATCTAATCGTAACACATTGTAAATATATATATGTGTATATATGTATATATATAAATGTCACACTGTACCCAATTAATAATTATTTGTCAATTAAAAATAAAAATATAGAATAAAAGAATAAAACATTTGTACTTTTTAAAATGATAATTTGGAGAAGTTAAAACCAGTGTTCTTTCTTGTGCTTTTATAAACTATAAAATAAGCTATTTGTACCTATAATACTTAAAAACACAAATAAAGGTAAGTTCTGTATGACTTATTATTGTTCAAAAATTGTAACTCTTAAGTTACAACTATAATTCTAAAAATAACAAAAACAGGCAAAGTCAACATTAATATTCATGATAAGGTAAAGTCTGAAAACCAAAAAAAAAAAATTGTAAAATGCAAGGAAAGAGATGGAGAATTCGAACCACTCAAAATGTCTACAGAAACATTTGGCAATCCCCACTGGGTGAAATTTTTGAACAGAAAAGGTTAGAAAATAGTCTTCATGTAAGAATTAAGGAGGATATTCCACTCCTTTTAACTACAGTATAAGTGTAAAAACTAGGTTTTGAGTAAGGCAAAAAAATTTAAAAATAATATTTTTATTGAGCATACAAACCATCATTCAAGATATTAGCTTTAAGTTAGGAAGTCTTATTTTTATTGAGCATAAAAATCATCATTCAAGAGATTAGTTTTAAGTTAGGAAGGCTATAAATTTAAAGATAATATTTAAACATCTGAGTCCTTAGAAGATAAAGGATGCATAAATTTTTTGTGTAAGTTTTATGACATGGAGGCTTGTCAATGTAAATTATATCATGGTTTTGAAAGATTAACAGGAGTGCATATGAATGACTCATTGCTGAGTCTAGACTACTTTGTTGTTTTGATACACCAAAACTGCTCCATATGTTACACTTCTAAAATACTGCTTAAATCAGTTATAATCACATGAGCATATGATGAATTGCATTCAATAATGGGTCCCACAGATCAAAATCACTTTCCAAATAAAGAATGAAATTCTATATAAATATACTATTATCTGTTTGATGTATTACAGATAAACTGTCCTAAGTTTAGTTTTATGATTTGATGACAGTTTGAAGCCCCAAGAATTAAGTTTAAAAATATTACATAAATAAATAAGAAAATATGATAGTTATAGAAATTACAAAAAATGAAATAGTCAAAGAAGCCAAAGAACATACTTTTTTCAAAAAGAGTTAACAGTAATTTAAATGCATCCATATTCATTTAATCTGATACAGTTTGATTATGACAATGAATATATTACAAATATGAATAAGTATACGGAGACTATAATTTTAGATTCCTAATATATTACTGGAAGGAATTTGGAAGGACTTTAAATACAAATGATACAAATTCTACATCTTGTGGAGAAATTTATGCACTGAAAATAGTAAACTAATTATTTGAACATTTTCTGAGCCTGTATCCAATTAGTTCAAGCTGAATATAATGACAGCATTCAGCACAGAATCTCTCAAGTAATTCCTCTACAGGTTATAGCAACAAGAAAGATACTTAAAATAAACTCACAAATAAGTGTTCATTTTCCCAATATAATAAATCTGGTACTCTGTTGGCTTTAATGTTTTGAAATGTTTTTTATTTGACTTGGGTTGTGAAGTCAAGGGTTCCTATTTCACTTCTCTCTGCCTCGAAATGGAAGGCTGAATAAATGTACTGTACTCTCTTTGACTCTGAATTCAAAAACGAGTAGTGCCTTGCAGACTAGCAAAACAGAATCAAATAGTGATGGACATACTTATTAATGTAGAGGAAGAAATAATAAGCAAGAAAAAAATCATTGGTTTCATGTCCTTGTCTAATGTGATACTCATTTTAACATTTCAAAAAGAAAGCACACCCAAAAGTAACCTTTGTCATCCTAGATGATACTTTCTTTTTTGTGACTTATAAGCATTTTTGTTTCTTTCATTTATCAAGAAGTGAAATAAATTCTGCAATCTCTCTCTCTCTCTTTCTCTCTCTTTCTGTAGATGTGTGTGTGTGTGTGCATATGTTTATGAAAAGACAATTGTTGGACTTCCTAAGAATAATAAATACTTAACTACTGTATTATAAATTATTTATTTTCATAAAATAATTAACTTTATAAAATTACCACATTCTAATAATTTAATTTTATTAACTTAGTTACATAAATTCATTACTTTTCTGCATTTAATATTTTGATTTTAATGGTTTTAACAATTTGCTATATTTTCCTCTTCACAATAGACACATATGCAGCAGCTGTGTGGCACTCTTCCATGGGGAGCTAATTACACTGAATTTGAAGTGAATGTCCTCCCTGGCTATGCGCTGCATTGTCTTAGTAGCATAATATGAAGACTTTGGGCTCATTATGTACAATCACAATCCTACAAATATTATTAATAGACAAATTTATACATTAAGATTGTTATCCATATAAATTGTATTTATAACTTTTCTAGAATAGATTGAACAATGATTTTCCTCATTTAAAGAAATAGAAACTAATTAGTCTTCTTTTCAAATTATTTTTGGATGAATATAGAGACAAGGTAAATATTTTCTTAAAAACAGGATAAGAATCTTTCTTAATGAATCAAACTCAGTGTTGGCAGGTAGCACCAAACTCCCACTCAGCTGTTCCAGAACCTAGATTATGAATAAAATGTAGCTTAAGTTGTCTGGACAGAAAAAATTAGTAGGACAATGTGCTTTTGTTTGTTTTCATATATCTGTGTCACCCATCATATTACAAATTCTATGTGGTTTATTCAATGTTGTAATGCCTAGAATTCAGCAAGGCATTTGGCTTGTAGTATGTGCTCAGTAAATATTTATTCACTTGAGTTTAAATTGAGAATGTGTAAATTTTGCCTTCTTACTATTCTATAGTGAAAATATATTGAAAAAATGACATTTTTACCATATTTCTCCCAGAAGATATCTCCAATCGCTGGTAGAAATTCTTATCGTTTTGTTCTACCACTGACTACAAAAGTAATATATAACTTATAGACATGACTGTTTGCATTCTGACATAAATTCTGTTGCATCAAGCGTGCATCCTACAATTAAGTGCAATTGTGACACTACCTGGAGTTGGCAAAGACTCCACAAGTTAAGGGGCTCAGTCCCAGAAGACTGCACCCAATTTAAACACCAGCCATAAGTCCTAGGTACCCTCAAGCCAACTGTATTCCTGCCCAGCCAGCTACAAATTTGGGGCTTCCCATAAACCCTCAGATTCAATAATTAGCTAAAATAACTCACAGAAAAACAAAAGCACTATGCATATGATTACAATGTTATTATGAAGAATATAAATTAACAGTAGATGAAAAAGCATGTGGAGGAAAGTCTTAAAGGGTCTCCCAATCACATGAACTTCCGTGACTGTGATGTTGGGGTGCCCCATTCTCTCAGGACGTCAACATGTTTGCCAACCGGGAAGCAATCCAAGCCTTATTTTTCAGAGTTTTTATTGAGCCTTCATTATGCAGGTAAGATTAATTAAATCATTAGCCACGTGATGAAACCCAGGCCCCAGCCCCTCTGCCCTCCTTGGAGTTGAGGGTAAAGGCTAAAAGTGTCAACCTTTTAATCAGAGCTTCCTTTTTCTGGTGCCCACACCAGCTTATAGAGGTGCCCCTCCATAAGTCCCTTTGTTACCATAGCATCTAGTATGGTTGGAAAGTATGAATAACAAAAGACACTCCTATCACACAGAAAATTACAAGGAGTATTGAAGTTCTGAGCCAGAAACCAGGGACAAAGACCAAGTATTTATTTTTATTATACCACCTAGTTATCTCAGATTTTCATTATTTTGCTTCTCACATCAGGTGTAATTATCACATGATTGTATATTGTGATTATGACCATCATTTGGGAATGGTGATCATTCAAAAGCAATTTTAAAGAAAGCAGTCTTGAAGCAAATTGTGCACAGATACACACATTAATAAAGGCTTTGTGAAATACATCAAAGCAAGAGAAAAGAAATAAGCCTTTGGAGGAAAATGAGACAAAAATTTCCCTTTTTTTCCTATTGTTGTTTTCTTTTCCATTTCTTTTCCTCCTTGCCTTCTCCATCTCTATTTAGCTCTTCTACTGTTGCCTGTTACACCTGTTACACCTATTTTGTTGGGAGAAGGTGTCAATGACATTCAAACATGAAAAGTATCACTGAGAAAACTGTAGTGGTGATGCAAATATCCAAGACAAGGATAACGTAAAAAAAATCAGCAAAAAAAAGTGGGCAAACAATAAAAGAAAGGTCAGATGAAAAGGAAAATGGGCACAAATGCTGTTACCAAGATGGCAGAATAGAAGGTAACCTGCTCATTTCTCCCCGAAACAACAAAATGCTCAACATTACTAATCATAACGGAAATGTAAATCAAGGCCACAATGAGACATCATCTCACCCCAGTTAGAATGCCTATTATCAAAGTATCAAAAAGACAAAAAATAATAAATGCTAGCAAGGATGCAGAGAAACGGGAATGCTTATAACTGTTGGTTATAAGAATGTAGAGTAGTACAGCAATTATGGGCAACAATATGAAGATTCTTCAAAAAACTAATAGAACTGCCACATGATCCAGTAATCCCACTGCTAGGTATACATCCAAAAGAAAGAAAATTAGTATTTCAAAGAGGTATCTGCACTTTCACTTTTATAACAACATCATTTAGAATGGCCAAGATATGAAATTAACCTAAGTGTTCATCAATAGATGACTGGCTAAAGAAAATGTGATATGTATACACAACGGAATATTATGGATCTGTGAAAATAATGAAATCGTGTTATTTGCAGCAACATGGATGGTTTCTCTTAACATAATAGTCATTATGTTAAGAAAAATAAGCCAGGCACAGAAAGACAAATACAGTCTGAAAAACCTTTAGTCTTTGCAAGCTTTAATAAGCATAAAAATCTTCAAACTTTCTCAAACTTGCATAAGCATGTAGCAGGCTACAAAAATTACACAGGCTGCAAGGAGTGTATATTTCTGAAGTTACATAGGTAATGATGGCTTGAGAAGAAGCTTGAGTGGAAAGACAGGGGCTAAAGAAGACAGTGGAAAAGGGACCTCCTCAAGATGGCAAGGAATAGTCAATGAACTTCACAATATTTTTCATATTGTTGTTATGAACTAGTTATCCTTCCATGTTTTTAGCTCTTTTCATTTCTCATTGAAGGACAGTGTTGTGGTGATGGGATTCAGGACATGCTACTCCAAAATATGTCAGCTTGACATGTGAGAAAATAGCAGCAGCAGGATGGACTCTAACCTTCTCTCACCCCTTCTTCCCTGAAGCAGGCCATAAAACTTAGCTGACCTTCCACTGAAATTAGGTCATAAGATCCTCATTCCAGAGGGTTCCCCCTCTACTCAGAGGAGGGCAATGTCCTCATATCTGAAGACAAAGAGATGCCAAGAAGATCTGAAAAATAAGCCTTGCTAAGTCACCTCCCTAATTTATTACCATGATACCCCCTTTGTCCAATCATAATTCTGTACAGCTGTCCATGCCTAGGCATACAAATACACAGATTCCCTGTTTCTTTGAGTCTTTATTTCTGAAGACATTTGTCACATAAGATTTATGTTCAATACATTTGTTATATTTTTCTCTTGTTAATCTGTCTTGTTACAGGGACCCCTGTCATGAACCTTGCAATGGGTGAGAAATTTTTTCTCCCTATTGGAGCTCAGAAACTAATACCCCAAAATATAGTGCCTTGACATGCTGAACAGAATAAGAAGCCTCTGAAGATCTCTCTGACTCCCCACCGTCCTATAACCTCCTCTCAGTCTTTTCTCTCCCAAAGCACAGGATGAAGTTGTTCTCTGAAGTTCCCTTATTGGCCTAAAGTCTGGACCTGTCAAAGAAGAAAACAATTACTCTGGTCTCTTCTTTGAGTTTTCATTAACTGAGCTCACATCACAGGAAGCAAGACTGAAGTCTGTCAACACATCTGAAGAGACTTTTGTCACAAACCATTGTCTGCTCTGTGGGCCCAACAGATTTTGTCCCAGGCCATATTATATGTTCCTCAAGTCTATTGAATTTCCCTGAAGATCATTTACTATGTGTCCCCCCAAAATCATTCACACCCCCCATCTCCCTTTCCTCTAGAAAGAAAGTATATAACCATGTGTACCCCATTGCATGGTGGGGCAATCACTTGGTGATTCTCTCGCATGTGCACTAATAAATTTGCATGCCATTTCTGCTATTAATCTGCCTTTTGTGAGTTTCAGCAAACCTTTGGAGGGCAAAGGGAAAATTTTATCCTTACCCCTATATCCCCTACAGTAGATATTCCTCACTAAGTAGCTACTTTCAGAAAATCTTTGCAGAGTATTACTTCTGATACCAATGGAAACCATATATTAATATTTATTAGAATGCAAGGTCTACAAGGAAAACATCAAAGCTTAATCATCACAAAAGTAAAGTAACTGGGAATAATACAGTTTAACATTCCACACCTATCCCTATAAATCCTACTTCTTAAACATGAACGAAGACCACTTAGTAGCAAAAAAAAAAAGTGTGAAAGTGTGTAAGCAGCCAAGCTGGTGTTTATTTCTGATTTATTTATTTATTTATTTAGAGAAATAGTCTCTCTCTGTCGCCCAGGCTGGAGTGCAATGGCAAAATCTTGGCTCACTATACCTTCCACCTCCTGGACTCAAGCGATTCTCATGCCTTAGCCTCCTGAGTAGCTGGGACTACAGGTGCACACCACCACGCCTGGCTGATTTTTGTATTATTAGTAGAGACGGGGTTTCACCATGTTGGCCACGCTGGTCTCGAACTCCTGACCTCACGTGATCCACCTGCCTCAACCTCCCAAAGTGCTGGGATTACAGGTGTGAGCCACCACGCCCAGCTGTGATTTAAAATCTTAATTGTATTTCTAAAGGTGAAGGTCTCACCTGTGAAGGTGCAAAGGCGTCTACTTATAGATAGATGGAAACAATATTCATAATTGTTTGGAAGAATAAAAATCCATGTATCCCTCAGCCAACAGTAACTATAGAAAATGCTACTGATTATTTAAATATTGGAAATAGAGATTAGTTTTCTAATCCTAAAAATCTCCTTGCACCCAGAATACAAATATGGAAAGATAATTAAATACTGTGTTAGCTGTCATACCAGTAAATATTACTGATTAAAAAAAAACCTTGATTGGAAGATTTACCATATCATTCATGGAACATTATTTGACAGGGCTGCCATAACAAAGTAATATTGACTGGGTGTTTTAAACAATATAGATTTATTGCCTTACAGTCATGGAGGCAAGAAGTCTGAAATAAAGATGTTGTCAAGATTGGTTCCTTCTGAGGACTGTAAATGAAAGATCTGTTCCAGGCCTTTCTCCTTGGCTTATGGAAGACTATCTTCTGTTTCCCTTCACATTGCCTTCCTTTAATGTGTGTCTGTCTCTATATCTAAATTCACCCTTTTAATAAAAATGTCAGTGAGCCATAAATTAGAACCCACACTACGGTCTCCTTTGAAGTTGACTGCCTCTCTCTAAAGACCACATCTGTAAGAGTTAGGACCCCAGCACAACTTTTTTTTTTTTTTTTTTTTTTTGGATAGGGCATGAGATTCAACCCATGAGACTACAAAAGACTAAAAAGTTTCTACATTTTTAAATTTTTAAGTTTCTGAAATTAACTTTAACATAATATTGTAACAAGTGCATCAGAGAATTTTCCACAGCTTTATAACATTCAAACTATTTTAATCCCACTTCCTCCAGCCTTCCTATCCCTGAATAATTTGGAAATATGTTGATGTATTGAGTTTCTTTTTTCTTCATGGGAAAAATCTAAAAGACATAAGGACAAATACAAATCTTAAAAAAAAAAAATACCCTGATGACAAAAGTACCTTCCCTTCTCCTTGGAGCATTTTCTTTAGAAAACTTGTAATTGTAAATCCTTTCTCTGTCAAAAACTTGTAACTGGAAATCCTTTCTCTGTCCCTGAGATGGATGCAAATCTCTGAAAAGCTGAATAAACCTCTAGCCAGTTTTGCATTCCAGGAATGTTTTTCTTGTGGGCCTTGGGGTATCTTTTAGAAATGTGAACATCAAGGAGGAAGGCAACTTGTGTCTCTCTCTTTGGGAGTTTAGCCTAGATACCTGGTATTAAATTGTGCCTTCTTGCTTGCTGCAAAAATATTAAGTTTTATTTTTCCTTTGGATAAAGAGATGTATGTAATTGACTGGCATATATACCTCATATTTTTCTTCTTTTTCCCTAATGCAATAAGCACACAAGCATGTCAACACAAATGCTCACAAATACTGAAAATACCTTCCACAATTATGACCTTGCTACATCAACTGACTCGTCAACAACTAGAATGCACAGAATGAAATATTTATTAGTGACAATATCAACAAATATAAAATGTATCATTATGCTTTTAGTATCATTTATTTGAGTACTAATTATATGTCAAATGCAGGGCTAAGTGTTTTGCATAGATTATGTGCTGTAATCTTTATAATGACCCTACTATTTAAAATAGCTCCTACCACTATTTTCCACATAAGAATCCCAAGGCTATGAAATAATTTATCCAGTTTCCATTTCTCAAAAGCAGTGGTGAATTGGACCAATCTGACTACAGATCCTGGCTTCTTCATCACGAGTGATTCTACCTCACTTGCCATGAAGGAGGCTGTACTACATCATGCCAGCACGGATTCCTGCTGGATTTCTGATTATTTGGTTTGCTTTCAAATCTGAGTCAATTTAGCCCTGCTTGCCATCTTTTTTTATGTTGCTAAAGCAACGTGGCATAGTGGAAATTTTCTGTCCTGAATATTAATAGCCTTACATTTCCCTTACTGAATTGAACTGGTAGCTGTATAATCTTGGGAGAGGTATCTATCTAGTCTCAAACTCAGTTTCCACATCTGGAAGCAGGGCACAACAACAATTTCCCTGTGGCCATAAAAAAGCAGGGTAAGCCTCTATAAACATTACGTGTGTGACTAGCTTTGGATAAATCAATAGATGAGGGTACAGACACAACCTTACTCAACAATATGTTTCCCAGGAATTAGGACAGCATCTGGTCTGTCATAATCGGTAATTAAAAGAAATAACTAACCAAAAAATATAAGGCATCATTTTCTCTACCTCTTATATTGTTATAAGAAATGAAAACAGCCTGGATTTAACTATTCATTTATTTTTAGAAATGGGATCTCACTATGCCACCCAGGCTGGAGTACACTGCCATGATCATAGCTCACTGCAGCGTCGAAATTTTGGGCTCAAGGAATCCTCCTGTCTCAGCTTCCCAGGTCACTCTGATTATAGGCATGAGCCACCACACCCAGGTTAACACATTTTACATGTATAAGACTGGGCCTTTTTTTCCCTTTCACATCTAATTCTCTCAGTACACTACTATTTAGTAGTAAGTAAAAGCTGAGTGCAAAAACCATCTATACCCACACTCAGCCTGTATACTGAAAATGGAAACCAAATCTTTCTGACCATATAACATTACTTTGCAATTCCATTGTCTCTATTAGCATTATCCAGATCTCTTCCCAATCCCAGTCAAGTCCCTGTTTTGAAATATCATCATTAAATTAAATTCCAGTTCTCAGTATATTTTCACCTTGTTTTCCTCCCTCTGAGACCTTGCCAAACTTCTACTGGGGAGGTAGTCTCCCCTACCTAGGTAAGCAATACACTTAGCTTTACGTCAGGTTGTATTGGTGACATCTGGGAAGCCAGCATTTTCATGACATAGCAAATAAGTGAGTATACACATTTCTGTTGCATTTAATTCTTTCACAAATCATGTGTTTAATACTTAATAATAAAAGAACAAAATATCTCCATCATATTTACCTGTGATGTAAATCGTTCAAATCTGTCAATTCACATTTTTTAAAAAATTACCAACTAGAATTTCATCTCCCAAATAAAAATTCAAAACAGCATTTTAGTTTTACTATCTCATGGCATTTTTTTTATATATTTACAGAGTTAATTTCTGAATAAAGATGGTTAAATCTAATTTACTTGATAATGTGGGGTCTTACCTTTTCCAGTTTTGAAAGAGCAAGAGAGTAACAGTCTTTGGCTCTGAATTGCATGAATCTCATGTTGGCAGGGTGAGTTAGCTCTGTGATAATACTGAGACTGGAAAACAACCTACATTTCAAAAGAACATTTGCATTACACTAACAATCCAATATGGTATTTTTTATAACAACATATTTATGAGTGAGTGATTCCTAGCCTTGGGCATAAAACTATATCCAATTACAACAGCAGGCAGTGCCACATAAAATCTTCTATACAATGCAGGAAAAATGAAACACTATTTCCCAAAGAATATTTTAACAGACATTTTAGCACAATAAGAAAAATAAATTCAGTAATTTGGCTTTTTTTAGACATTTTCTCTTTACAATTATGGAACAACATAGAAGAAACTCATAAAGCTGATTTAAGAAGTTATAAGGTTACTTTGTGGATGGTACTGAAACAGAAATCTATAAAGATAAATAAGCTGATTGGCAAAAATTTCACATAATGAGCTTCTTGTCTATTATGTGAGCTCTTTCATGTCCTATGGCTCCTTATTCTCATAGTGGGCAATTTTTAAATGTCAAATCTTGCTACAACAAACTTCTGAGATGAGGAAATAATTTATGTAAAATTTCATTGTAATGAATTGGGGCCAAGGCTAAAGCATTGATAGTGTTCCCCAAAAGTATCCTGAAATTTTTTTTCACAGGTCCCATGGCTTCATACTAGCTTTCTCCCATTTGACACTCTCTCAAATATATACCAAAACGAGCACACATACGTACACGCTCACACAAGACTTCTTTCCCTCAGAGAAAAAGGGCAGGATGATACCACAATAAATACTTTTTATTTTTGCTGTTGTTCATGATCTGATCCTTACCTGATATCTATGCATCCCTGCTAACTTTCCTTGTTAAATATTTTGGTATTCTCTGTGGCAGCCACTTCTGTGATAATCACCTTTGTTTTTCATATGATATGTCTTTAAACTAAGTTATGACCACTTAAAATTCCCATCACTAGGTTGAACTCATCCCTTGAACTCAGGGACTAAAACTGACTGCAAATATGCAGAATATAAACAGCCTGTTTGTGTGGCTCAGGAACAAATCAGCTCCTTCTGCTCTCAATTTATGAATTTCTGCTCATTCAGTCATAAGGGTGCTGTTACTTCCACATGCCCGAGTGCTTGATGTGGTACATGCTTCTTTTAAGATGGGAGCCCTGTCCCTGAACTCCAGCATTACAGATGAGTTTTTACCTTTCCTCAGGTCCAACTCTGGAAGGTTGATGAATGATTTGCCAGGAATGCTCCCTCCTGCTGGGGAGAGTGTGCCCACCCTACTGCTCTGCAGCAAGCAGGGCCTTTCTTAGCCTTCAGACCAGGCTTCTCTGATTATCTGCCTCTCAGGTATGTTTACATTGGGCTTTAGTCACCATTCAGGTTAAGACACTAACACATTCTTAAGAAGAGTTTTGTTTTTTTTGTTTGTTTGTTTGCTTTTTTTTTTTTAGAGTTGTCTGTAAAACCTAACATGCCCTCTTGGCCATTAGCCCAAATGGACTAACATTGGGCCTTACTTAATCAAGGCCTTTGAGAGCTAGGATATCATTGGGTATTTTGTGAAATCTTTTAATAAAATTCACAAATTATAAGTATATATGTATTTTTCTAGGGGTAATAAATTGTGGCTGACTAAACAATCCTAGTTCTTAATCTTCATTTTGATAATAAATACTACTGTAGTTATTGATTCAGGTAAATTGTAGTAATTGTTATTAAAATAATATCAGGAAAACAACAACCATGATATAATTTCTTTTGCTGACTTTTAATGTTAAAAATACAGTAATTTTATTTGTGCAACTGATAACTTTTTCAATAGTTCTGTGACCTTAAATTCATTACAGAAACTCTAAATATCAGATACTGCAAAGAAAGGACGTAGCAAAGCATGAAGCTAGTGGCTACATACAAAAGGTACTGTTTCTTAGTTAAATCGGTTATTACTATTTTCTTAGTTTTTAAATTTTTTCTGATGTTATTTCTGCCTGAAATGCCATTTCTTTTCTGTTTACTTTTCTCCTGAATCTCTATATTACGAAATTACTACCAATATTTAAAGTGGTTCTCAAATCCATTCAAGATGAAACTTAAAAAATTTTAAAACTCAGAATCATTCTCTCCAGTTTGGCTGCCCAGTATCTGATTTATTGATTACACTACCTGTTGGCCTCTCTAGCTACCTGGTTGGTTTTATTCATGCCCTAGCTCTCCTAATAAATCATAACATCTAGAAAGCATGGTTTCCCTCTCAAGTGACTATAACCTTATATTCCTTTAATTAACAAATCTTTGTTAAAGTAAACAATTTCTCAATTCATGTTTGTGCATTTGAGATTAAATCTTGATGAAGAGGGCACTGAATTTAATTAGAATAGTTTATGGAGAAACATTGTATTATCCATATTTCACATGATTTTCTTTTAGCAGCTCTATTCTCACTAAAAAAGTCACCCATGATAGTGCATTCAATAAATAAAAGTTTTTTTCTCAAAAAACTCTTTAAAAATTAGAAAAGTGGCCTGATGGAAAAAAAATGTCAATTGACTTTTGGCTGGCAAACTCCATCTGGTAGGCCTGGGAAATGCCACCAACTGCCAAATTTCATACCATCTGGGAGTTTCGAAGTATTTATTTAAGAAATATTTTAAAATAACAATGTCACTAAAGATGTTCACCATATATGGTTGTCACAGACAAAATTCCATCATCTGGGGAAATAGAAACTAAAATGAAAAATAGGACAAAAATGAATCAATGAGCACAAAGCCCTATAAACTCATGCAGACAACAAATCCCACATTCATGCACTGAACTTTAAAAAGAAAAATTAATGGATCTAAGGTTCTCCTCTTTGTCTTTTCGTTTTTTTTTTCTCTCCGATGGGTAACACACATCCATAAAACAATAATTATAAAGCACGGCTCTAAGAGTTGTCTATGTAAGATTAACTCATGTAATCTTCACATCAGGTAGGAACCCTCTTGTGTTTCTATCTGTATCCTCTCCTTCCCCAGGAAGAGCTGAGGGTGCCTGTCTCAACCCTGACTCTATCTTTTCAGTGTCTTTAGATGTGTACTGGTCTGTGCCAAGCTGTGAGGAGAGATAAGCCCTCTAGGACAAGTCTTGTGGTTGTCCAGTATGTCTCCTCACCATGGCTCTCAAGGGTGGATTTTAAAAGCCCACTTTTGCCTACACCAAAGTCACATCCTCCTGCCTAATATTTTTATCTCTATCTGCCTGACTTCTTTGGATCTCAATAGTTTCTAACTTGTGTTAGAAATTGAAAGGGTCACATCACCTCTTCAAACTACAAAAAACTACTCTATGATTTACCTCCAATTATTAGTTTATAGATGAGGAAACTGAGGCCCAAAGAGACAAAACAGTATGTTCAAGGTAATATTCTAGTAGGTGGCAGGGCCTGGGTCACATCACAGCATTAGGTTCTGAAGCTTCCCCCACCATTATAATAAAGAGGAAGATAGACCAGTGTAAGGAGACACAGATGATCCAAATAAAATAAATTATTAACAATATCTAGCAATGGATTCATGTTTCCTATATTAAAAATCAACTCTTTTAAAAATAACGTTTTATAAATTACTTCAATTTAGCCTTAATGCATAATTATCAAGTTTTTACTATTAGAAATTTCTGGTCTCCAGGAGATAGATAAACACAAAAAGTAAGATTCCTGACTTTAAACACTATAATATAATAGATGAAACAATAAAAATCCACCAATTATAAGGATATATGTATTTTTCTAGGGGTGATAAATTTTGGCTGACTAAACACTCCTAGATTAAGTAGCATTAAGACACTAGTGAATGGATAAATTATGAAGAACATTTAGGACAGTGTTGAGATATCAGGCTAGAGATAGAATTTATGAGGAAAATGTAGCTACAAACTAATGAAAATCAAGTTTAACTTTTGGAACATTTTTATTTCCCTTAAAAATATGTATTTTATCTTTGATATAAATCAGTATTCTCACTTTGAATCAAGTTGTGGTTACCTGGATTCTTTGGTTTATTATTCTTTTACAACACATTTTATCAAATAGAAATATACACATATATGTAGCTAGAAGTATTTGGGGTCTTAATAAAAGTGAGTGAAAATATGGTTGAGTGACCCAGTCCTTGTATTTGAGTGACTTCTGGAGTTGAAATTAAATAGGACAACATAATTTAGGTGATGTGCCTCCCATTTCTGTTCTACATAAATGAACCTACAACATTTATGTTATTTTGGACTGAGAAACTGAAAGTATTAGCTAAGCCTGCCACCTAGTGAAAAATCTAGAACTAATACTTACATAATGAAACACTGTATGTTAACCCCCTTTATATCCATAGACTATTACTTGTATTCAGTTATAATATTTTATATTTACAAATTTGGTTGTCTAATAGATTTATTTAGGCTCCTTTGAAACACTAATACTGTAAATCTATTTCTGGGTCTTAATATAAGCTAAATACATTTTGCATGTAGAACATTTTAGAATTAAAATGAAATAATACGTCTCTTTTCCCTGGGCACTAGAAACATAATAGAGCAATACTGTAATTACAAAAAAAAGATATAGTTTGTTCTATTTAAAACTTTTCTACAATTACTTCGTGTTCTAACTCAGTGATGTAAATATAATTGTGGAGATGTGTAAAATATCTATGGAAGAGTTCTCTGCCTGCATTAATTTATTCAATAAATATTTTTACTAACTAATATAAAGATGAAAAACACACCACATATTCTATTTCACAGGCTACTGGAGGAACTCTGAAACTAGCTGTATTTGTATCATAAAGCAAAACACACAAATATAAGAATATTGGAAAATGTTTATGACACATTATTCAAAATATTACCTACTGAGCTATATGTTACACTATAAATTCTGATTTGCCATGGTAGCTGGAAATAATGTTTTTAATTAACAGAGGGTATACATTAATAGGAGGTATACAGACACACTTAGATACACATAAAACACTACTTGGGATTTTTGGACTGCAATTGACTATCAACACTAAAACAAGTATAAATGTATGTAATCTTTCATAAATAATTTTAAAATACTTCAGGGAGTCTGAGTTAGTAATAAATGACAGTATGATAAATATAAGGAATCCTCTGTATTCAAAAATCTTATCCATGTAAACCATCACCAATCTAAACATTAAAAGTGGTTTTCACTATATAAAGATATCAATCTTGTATTTATACATGTTGAGTATTTTAAATTATTTACTTATGGTTATATTATTTTGAAATCTGTCATTTTCCATGTGCATGTACATGTTATTTCCTTCGTAAGATTATGACTACTTGTGCCAATCTAAGACAATATTCTTTTCTTTAAAAAAACAGAAACAAATAAACAAAACTTGCCTTTGTATGCTCTTATAGTTGTGGCAATACAGAAGTCTTTTAACTAGTCGGCTCTCATCCACTCTTTCTTTTTCTGAAACAATTCTCTACATTGTACCTGCAGTTATCTTTTAAAATTTCTTTATTCTTCAATCATTTCCTATTATTCTTAAAATTCAGACCAACATATGAACATACTTTACAAAGCCATGAAAATATGGCTTCTAAATTCCATTTCAGCCTCCTCGCACCAGTCTTCCTCTTGCTCTGCTCCAAGTCCTTGAATAGTCACTATCAGGATCTCAGAGCTTCGTATATGCTGCCCCAATATGGAATGTGCTGTACCCATCCTTTTGCCCATTTAGTCTCTCTTCACTTTTCAGGTAAAAGATTATCAATTCATCAGGAAGACATTCCCTGACCCATGGGACTAGAGCAAATATTCTTATTATCTGGGTCTATGTACAATTCTACATATTTTCCCCAATAATTGCCACAGTTATAGTTCTCTAATTAAAATTTTAAATCACTGGCTTAATACCTTCCCTGTTAGACTATTAGTATTCAAAGGCCACCAGCTATGTCCACCTTGTTCATCACTGCAGCCACAGCATCCTGTACAATCCTGACACTTACTAGATGCTCAGTAAACCTAGGGGCCAAGCATGATACATTAACAAATCACAATTGCAGGCATGGCCACAGAAGTCATCCTGTCCTACTATAGATCTAATGCAGGAGTTGCTCCATTCCAACCAGATAACAATCCATGACCTGTTTCAATGTTTCCATTGACATTGCTCATTATCTTACAAGTGTGGTCAGCTAAAGTTTAGAAAACAAAAGCAAAAACAGCAACCAAAAATCTTTGTATTAAAACAAAATCAACCCAAGGGAACTTCTCAACTAGGTCACGCCTGGACTTTTACCATACAAATTCTGTACCCATTCTGCCCTAAACATTATATTCTGTGTGCTCTCCAGAGAGACTTTTTTTTCCCAGCTCCTAGGTAAAGTTCTCTTGTCTTTCTTGACACTCTGGTCATAGCCCTGAATCTGCCATTTTTTTTTTTTTTTTTATTTCTAGATGGGCTAGGATGAGACACTAAATTTCTCTAAATGTTTATTTCTTTCTCAGTAAAATGAAAATAATGACAGATGCCAGTGACATGCCAAACAGCCACCAAGTAGGATATTTTGGTAGATCAATTTGACATAGACTTTTTACTGTGGTTGTTTCTAATCCAAAGCACATTTTGATTTGTGGGTTTAAACTTTGTTTAAGTTTAATTAGTACTTGTTCATACAAATATGAAAACATGAAATGTTTTCCAATTGTAATGATTGTCTTGTTAGCTAAATCTTTAGAAGGATACATTTAAATTTGAAATTGAGGACTTGCTTTTCTTTCACTTTTTAGCAGCTCTTTGTACTGGGATGGCTTACTTGAGTGTCTTCTTTTACATGTGTAAATAAAAACCCTTTTGGGGAGAGAGGTACAACAGGATCTAACCCGAGGAAGATCTTATCTCCTTATTGTCTTTGGTATGCAGAAATAGTGTCTAGGGAGGCGAACAGCCAATTGCTTAGGATTCAAGGAGTCTACTGAGTAAAGGAGCGGAGATACACTATTCCTCCAGGGAATTTGGAACCTCTGGACTGGAGGTAGTCCCAGAGAAAGTTTGCTGCTTTAAAGGCCTACTAAGAGCGCCCCCTCCGTGAGAAAAAATAAATAAATAAATAAATTTAAAAAATGATAAAACTCATCATGAGAGAAGGAACGAATCAGGGTAAGTGATAAATAAAAGGCCTGTCTAGGTCGTTCTAGGACTCTCATGATGTCTGTAATTTACTTTTCGAAACACTTCAAAATAAACAATGTGATAGGTGCACGCATTGGTTTAAGTCAAACACCAGGTGCAGCGGGCATTCTATTTCATCACCTAAGCTTTGGTTTTTAATCTGAATGTTCACACAACATTACTTCTGTTATCTGTACTTCTATCAAAGTCATAGGCCTTACTAATCAAAGAATTAGAAATTGGCTCTCGATTGAGAATATTAATGGTGTTCTTTAATATACAAGGATAGGCTGAAATATTTTAAAGATACTATTCCCGCATGCATAATTAACGTATAAGAATTTAGTTCTCTTAGAGATGGGGCCCAAAGCTTTAATCCTAAATAGTCTGATATCCAGCCATTGTGATTGGATTTCTAGTTGTCTGATGCTTACTGATGAGGGTAACTGGATCCTACCTCTGGAATGTTGTCATCTGCCTCTAAGGAATTTCATGCAAGGTGGTGGGTAGAGAACCTAAAAGGAGAGAAAACTGGGAGTAGGAGGAAGAGAGAAAAGGGAGAGAGTTGAGATCAGTGTCAGTGTGTAGTAGATAATCAGTAATTATCCATTGAGGGTTTCAGTGCAGCAGTGATTATCATGACTGATCATAGACTTGAATCTGGGTAAGGGAGGGAAAAAGCCCTCAGGTGACTAGGGTAAGTAAAAAGGTAGTAGGATCAGTGGATGACAGGTTCCAGTGTGGTCAAAGGACTATTAAGAGTTGAGAATATTAGAAGAAATTAGATAGAAAATGAGTAGCACTACTCAGAGTGTTGAATGCTAGAAACTGAGAATGTGGAGTGTAAAATTATTCATAGCTCAAGGTTTAGGCTATGACCATGAGAATGGGTGGTGAAGGTCAGATATTCAAAGGATCATCTATGTAAGATTGTTGAAATCATCAATAATTATGATAATCAGGGTTGGCAAGAGTCATAGTAAATCAGGAACTAAAATCTCCAAGGAATGCAGAAGAGTGATCTGAAGGATGATAATTAACCACATCTGTAAAATGCAACTCCCAAGTCTGTGTGATTTTGGTCATTTATCAGCAAAAGTGATTCTTCTTATATCACAGAAACCTATAAATGTCTGTCTTACTTTTTATCATGTAAAACTAGCCTAGCTTAGCATACACAGATTAGCAGCTTAACACACAACACAAAAAAAGTTTCATATAATTTTTTCCTAAAAAATACTGTTATACACTTAGAGAAATAATAGTAATGTCATGATAGGACATAAGAAAGGAAAGAACAGAGGTAATTTCTTTGCAATTTGGGTTTTTAATAGTTCTTTTGAAAAATTCTGCTCGAAACTATTCAGTCTAGATCACTATATATATACCATAAAAACTATATAATTTTTAAAATATACTGCTGAAGACAGATAAGCCTAATAGTTAAGGTATCCAAAGTTATTAATTCATTCATTCATCCATCCATTCATTCATTCAACAAGTGGTAATCACATCTTCAGCTAGGTACTCAGAGTAACATAGCCTTTGCACAATTAGTTGCCATGTATGTATCTGTCCATGATTACTATGGTGAGTTAATTTGTTTTAAATTACTGATTACAGCCTTTGAACCTCTCAGTAAGATTGGGATTTATTATCTCCTTGGAATCAAAATAATTCATCCAGAGAATATATAATAAAAGTTAAATCAATAGAAATGTCACCATAATAGAAATAAAATTCATGGTAAATTGAAAGTTTAAATAACATGTTTAATTAAAAAGACCTAGGATCCTCTTTTATATAATTAGCTTTTGCCAAGCATGGAATCAAAAAGCATGATTTTTACCCTACTCACTAGCTATAAATCTCATCCTTGAATTAATTTTCTACCCTGTAATTTTCATTTATATTCTCTAGAGAAAAAAAATTTATATATCTGTAATATTTTAAACAAGTTCTATATAGTGTCTTTTAAAAATCTACTGTTTAATACAGCTCACTAGTTAACTAGTTAGCTATATTCTAAGTGAACTGCTGCATTATAATAACTTTAAAGTGTGTATTTCTTCTTCTGGAACAAGAGGTTCTTATGCAAATTCAGTGTAGATTTTCCAGGTGCTATGACAGATTCTTTAAATAACTGATCTCTAATCTTTACATTAACACTGCAAGGTGGGTTATTTTCTGCAGCATTTTATAGATGAGAAAAACTGAATCTTAATGAGGTTAGGAAGGTCACAAAGTTAGTGACTGTCAGCTGGGGCCTCTAGGATATACACTGTGCCAGATAAAGTTTGCTGCTGTATAGTCCAAGGTCAGTGGCTTTTCCCCTCTGCCACATGGAAGTGATAATTATACTGCTAGTAATATTAATAGCTAATATTTATTAAGTAATTAAAAATGACCAGGTATGTGCTAAGTAAGGCATTGCATATTTCTAAATCTTTAATAATATTGTGATTAATATATTGAGATGTAGAGAAGAAAAGTAATTTGCCTAAGATCATACTAAAAATAGGCAACTTAACACAGACACGCATCTAGGCTCTCTCCTTTGAATTTTGAACTCAAATTAGAAGGCAAAATAATTAACCTCAATATATGCTTTACTACAATATGAAAGTATGAAAGTGGAGTGAACATGGATGATGAGAAAGTTGAGATTGTTTCATTTACCTCTGTAATTTGGTAGCTCACGTATTTTCTTCAGGCTTCTGCAAAACTCATACAACTTAAAAAATGGTCTTTTGGATATTTAAAATTTCATATGATTTTAGGGAGAATTGTTCCGAGTGAAACAGATGCCTTGAATGACAGACGAGTTTGACTTTACTTATAGCATGGCTCTTTCTCTAGTCAGGATTGTTTACTCTTACCCAAAGACAAACATAATGGGGATTCATATCCCCATTAAATTAAATTCAATGAATTAAATTCAATGGGTACATTTAATTAATAAAAGACAGGAAAATAGTGAAAATGATGCCATGACTTTGCTCCTAACATGGGTAACTTACCTGTTCACAGCTGTGCAGTCTTTCAGTCCTAGCTATTCAGTATGTAAATGCAAATATTTGGTCACTGCTAGGCTTAATACCAATACGAGAACATGGGCTGCTTGTCAAAACTCATGACTACTAGTACACATGATTTTCAAGAATTTGCTACTTTTAAACTATCTGAGAAAATAGATATATCATTCAATTTATTTTATGAGAAGCATTACTGATCTGGTGTTAAAAATTTAACTTTATGCAGTGCCAGTCATGCTCAATAAACATTTACTTTATGAAAAAAATGAATAAATGAACATAAAGTTGGTGTGTCTCATGTTCATTCCTCACAGAGTCAGTTTCAAATATTTTACCAATGTTTAGCACAAAGTAAGCGGCAAGGTTGGATGATTCAGCCACTTACCTGAAGAGTGTCTGCACGTTCACAATGGTTTTGGCATCTGCCATGTAGTCTTCCTCGGCACTCATGGTGCTCTCTTTATCCACAACCACCATATTAGCAGCAAAGGTCACTCCACACCTGAGTAAGTCATCTAGGCTTTGATAAAAATCAACAGAGAAAAACAAACATTAAATAAATCACAATGTTATAATCAGTGCTAAAGTCTAGCACTATCCCCTGTGCTTATATAAGTTGCCTTTAGAGGTGGCTTTTACAGAGTGTGCACAGGTAGCTATTAAAGGGAATTATGATACAATATTATCTACCAATATGAAATAATTTTTATTTTGGGTACTTTACATCTCATTAGATCTCAACTGTTTCAAAATATGTGTGTTAAAATATTTTCTTTAATAATTTTTATTAATTATATACATGAAATATGGAATACATCCATTTTGCAATAAAATAGAGCATATTAGAAATTTGTTTTTACAGTTAACATACTACTTCAAAGACACATTTACTTTTTTTACTTCTAAAGTAATTTTGGTAAGAGAGGAATAAATAAGTGCTATGTTAATTTAGATGGTCAAGCTTAATGAAAAAATACAAAACTATGAAATGTTTATTTTTAAATGTTTATTATTCCTTTATGTAAGACCTATGTGCTATAGATTGGTTCTACACAACCAAGAGCATATAAAATATACAAATTCTGTTGTATGCAAGCCTACTGTTTAGCCAGCCTAAGTTTTTGAGCAAGTGATTGAATAACCCGATTTCTTTGGCTGGATGAAGTAATTGCTAAAGTAGGAAACACATACCTGTGAGCTAAAATAGAGTCAGTCTTCTTCCCTATCACTGACAAAAAAAAAATCTTACCTATCATTCTCCCAATGAATTAAAAGAAAATGTTTATTTACCGTTAAAGCTGAAACAGGGAAACATTATTCTCATTGCCTCTGCTTCATGCAAACTAGAAAAGTAGAACTGAATTGGATAATGGAGACTAAACTTGAATGAGTACAAGAATGTTCTAGGTACAGAGTTGATTGAAGACAGATAAGAAAAGATAGGTTAATTGCTTTCCGTATCTTCTGATTTATAATAGGATGTTTAAAGCTTAAAGAGTAGTAGTTTCTCTTAGGTTTTTAAATTGAAGAGTGAAGTCCCTGAGGATCTTTTCCAAGTGCATGATTGGTTGAGTTAGCCATGTCACGTTAGAGGGAATTATTTTCCTTTTATGGGAAGGCGGGAGGCAGGATTTCTTACTCTGTTATTAGGCGAGAGGGTATTACCAAAGCCTTGAGTCCAAGATCCCCAGGAGTAGTCCAGAAAAAATATTTCGCTTGAATCAGGAACAATGGTCTGTGGCAGAGATTTTATGGCTAAAACTGTGGAAACAGAATGTTATTCCAAATAAATTTCCTATGATAAGAGGGGCCAGGACCATAACATCCAACCACTACGATGACCTTCAAGTTTAAATGCCTAGGGATACTTGGGTCTTTCTTTTTTTTAGGAAATTTATCATAATTTTTCTTAATTTATTAAAGTACATTAAAAAAGAAAGAGTTAGATGGAAAATGAATGTGTTATGGCCCTTGTGGACCATCAAAATGACGCTTAAGTCATATGTCTTCACACCACCTTATCATAATTTTACATCACTTTCTCATATTTCAGCTTTCACAATCTTTTTTCTTCATTAATAAAACATCTCCATTATAATTACCTATATAGGAAAAGGAAAGGATAGGGCAGTCGAGGATAAGAGTGACTGGATAAGTATATATGCATAGAAGTGAAGATAGGAAAGATGAATAGTTAATCATCAATCATTCAATGACGTTGAAGTGAACATTTGACCAAAACTTCACTTTGAGAGTACCTGTGCTAAATAGCTAACTGTTACCTATACCCACATGTGTCGGTTAATTCCAGTCTCAAAAATACTGGCTGTTATAGTTTACTCATAACCTTGTCAAATTATCATTACATATCAATTTAAATCTATATAGAAAGTAGATAAATTTGGAATAATATCTCTGAACCATGTGGAAGCTTTTTAATTGTTTTATGTTTTAAGATTATATTATTATTTTTCTATTTACTACTGCACTTATTTTTTTTTAAGTAGGCTGCCAACTTATTCTTATAACTCCTCTCCATCATAATTTCTGCAAGGCCATTGCCTTATTTTTCCCTCAGCATGGCTGCTTTACACAGTGTGGCCAGCAGATGGGAGCACAAGAAAGTCAATCTAGATGGAAAACAAGTTATAGGGATAATTGGCAAAGCCTCCCTTTCTATCCCTCTCTAAGACTCCTTTTTGCAAGGACTAGAATGTGAAATACGTAAGTGTAAAGAAGTGTTCATGAATGTGTTTTAATTCATTCAAAGAGGTATTTTTAAAGAAAGATTTCAAACACAAGCAAAAGAGGAGAATTGTTAGATGAACATAACTGTCCCCAGACCAACAATTATCAATTTGTAGCCAATTCTGTTTTATTTCTGTCCCTAGGAATTTGATCCTTTCAATTATTTATTCTCTCACCATAAATACTTTTACAGAGGAAGAATCCACTTCATAGTTTGCATCAGAAAAGGTATATGGGATGTTTATTCTTTAGCTTTTAGATATACTGTTTTTCTAATAAATTTTAACAGAACATTATCACCTCAAAAGATTTCAAAAAAGATGATTGGTTATAAAACATGTGTAGAATTTAAATAGTACTTTTAGTACATCTAACTACAGCTTATTTACTTGGTTAGTATTATCATAACTGATGAGGTAAATTATATTAACATAGAATGGAGGCTAATCATATTTTAGACTGTTTGACCTTTAATGTATCCACAGCACTAAATACTTTCAAAGTTGTAAAACTTTGTTTCCTTCAACATCTACAGGATAAAATGTAAGTGTTAAAGTTCTCAATTGGTAAATTTTAGCATTTTATTTTGAAGGCTCTGGCTGACATTTTTTAGAAGTGGAAAAGTAACATATTATTTCAAGTATATTAGCTTTTTGATCTTTTATTTTTATATATATTTTTAATGTCACCATAATACATGTATAAGAATTTGTATTTAATTACTAATGTATTAAACACATATGACCTTTTAATTAACAAATATTTTAGAAATTATAAACACTGACATGTGACCAAAGTAAACTCTAAAGGAATTGCTCCAATTTATAAATCTAAGTTAAAATGAGCATTTCTAAATTATTTCAAAGTTTCCAGAAGTTATCGTAATGCTATCAATGCATCACAATATTGCAACTTTAGTTTTCTCTACCACTATGTCAATAGTAATAATGTTATTATAGATGACACAAAACTAAAACAGCATTAGAAACTGAGCAAAACTGACAAAATTGACATGCAGCAAGATTTGTTTTAATTCAACAATAGATTACTACTTAGAAAGTTTAATACAAGATGTATAACACGAGAACATAAGCTCTACATGCAAAATATATCATATTTGCAATACTGACACGGCAAATTACACTCATCATGCAGTAACAAGGCACAGCACATGACAAACCACAGGACACTACACTAGTTAGTGTGCCAAAGATTTTGTCACCTACTTGTCAATAGAGCCCACCATGTAGTAAACCATTGGAAACCAACAGATTGCATCCAGAAAATGCATATCTGGCCTAAGTAGTAGATGGGTTACAAAATGAAACACAATGTCACAACAGTGGTAGCACTTCTAGGGAAAGGAAGTAAGTTGACTTAGTTTGCATTTCCAAAACTCAACACTGCTGACAAAATTAATTTTCAGTGCTTTTTTTCTTAACATTAACTAGAAAATGTCATTTGCACTTGTTATGAATCATAAAATGCCCTCAGAATTATAAAAACAAGTTGTATTCTCAGCTTTCTAAATCAGAAACATTATGGCATAATTCTACAGAAATACAGAATTGATATTCTTAATTATGACCAAGAAATCTTATAAATAAATTTAAAAGTTATCCATGCAGAGGAGGCCTTGTAAAATAAAAAACTAATGCATTTTTTTAGATGATCTAAAGCAACGGGTACTAATGCCTCTTAGTGAGCAACTATTAAGCATGTCTATTAAGAACTACTTTCTCTAAGGGATATATGTATAATCACAACATGCCCTATATAATATGTCAGTATGTCAAATAAATATAGTATATATGCTCATGCAAAATATGCATTATATAAAATTATAATGAAAGTAATGCATTTTTAAATTTATTGATATACTCTATATATATTATTGAGGAAATATTTATGACTGAAATCTTTACTTATATACATATTTGAGGAAAGAACCATAAACTGGAAAGCTTCCTTAGAAATTGCTTAATCTATTGTATTCATTTCACAAAGTTATTAATTCCTTCATGTATCTATTCACTCAGCATATATGTATCCAAACATTTTATTTAATAGACATTTTAACACATTCAGGCATATGCAAAAGAATATCCTGTTAACTTGTAAGAAATAAAGAGTTTTAAAAATTATGTACAAAAATTTAAATTTAAAATTTAAAATTTAAAATTTAAAAATTTAAAAATTATGTACAAAATCATACAATTCTATTATATAGTTTAATCTGTAAAAACAAACAATATAACAAACAATATAACAAACAATATGTTATATTTAGGAGGCAGAATTGAGGAACATTTCACAGAGCTGATATTTAATTTGAATATTAAAGGATTAGTAGGAGTTTGTTCAGCATATGAGGAGGAGAAGAAAATTCTAGGCCAAGAAAACTAGTACCTACAAGCCTCCCTGACTAGATGAACTTTTTGTTCTCTCCCTGACTTATTTCTCTCCTGTTGGTCATCCTTCTAGCTCTTTACACTCTGAAGAAAAAGAATGCTCAATACAGCAAAACATTTAAAGAAAAAAAAAACTTGTAAAGAATACCATTATTTTAATTTTGATTAAATTTCTCTTATCATTAATTTTCTTTGTAGTCATTAAAATGACCCAATAGTATTACATCTTACGAATGTACCACAATTCATTCTTAAAATCCTCAGTTACTTATTTTGTAAGTTATTTTCACTTTTTTCTGTGAAATACTGCAGTTATCAGTTCTTTGCAGTACCTTGCTATCGTATTTAACACTGGTATTCACATCTTCCGAAGACTTTCTTTTCTTTTTTTTTTTTTAAGCATTGATTTTTTTTTTATCATTATCCCAAAACATTTATGGAAGGGATATTAGTGGATCACAGCCTATAAACAGTTTTAAAGATCCTGATATATGTTTTCAACAAATATTATAACCAAATATACATACACTCCAGTAGCAGTCTCTGATAGTGCCTTATGGTACAGATTTCTAGTTATACTCTTTCTAGGCACTGTCCTGCTTCTTAAAATTAGCAGGGCTATTTTAATTGCTGATTCAAAACCCTCCACACCTCTCTCACCCTGTCTTGTAATTGGAGAAGCACATAGGAAGATGCAGGTACCACAAGAGTGGGGCAACACTGGGCTGTTGCGGTGGTCTGAAAAATCCCTTCGCCTGTGTCTTGAGGTCACTGTGGACAAAGTAAGTCTTGATTTTATGCCAACCCTTCTACTAGAGTTAAAAATGAAGATAAGGCCTTTCTATTTTGTTGCTTTGTCTAGCAGAGAATATAAAACCTAACTGGTCATCAAATTTAATCATTGTTATGCTTTAAGAAACTCATGAATTTCAGTCACATGCAATTCTACCACAAATATGTACTTACAATGGGCAAGCAATGTGCCAAATCCTTGGAAATTGCTTTAACATCTGTATTGTGGTAGTATGGTTCATCCTTACATGAATTCAGCTATGTTACAAGGTAAATGAAGTCACCTGAACCCTACTAAATATATAATCCTGATGAAAGATATCTAAGGTAAGTGGTCTATTATGCCGTATTCTTTGCAAAATTTAATTTAGCATAATAGATAGATTCATCTACTACAGCTATTGAAAAAAGGTGGCTTAAAAGGAAATCTGAAACATAAAGAATAAATAAATTCTGCATTTACATGTATTATGCCAGCTCACCTAAATGCATTGTCAACAGTGTCCATGGCACCGACCTGTTTAGTAATTGAGTAACATAAATGATATTATAGGCTCATAATAAAACAATTTGTTAATCATTGGGAGGCAGCTAATTGGCAAGCACAACCTTTACATTGGGAAGCATTATTATTGAAAAACATTAAACAAAAACATAAAACATTCCTAAAACTAGATGTCCTTTTCCTACATTATGTCCCCAAAGTACTGATGAAGAGTTTTATATTTAAAAAATTATGCAGTAGAATAAAATGTATGCATTTTTTAAAATCTGACTGCTAAACAGAGAAGGCTTATTTACGTTGGGAATTACATTAAGGAAAAGTGGTGACAATGATTGACATATTTAACTATATAGCTTATTACAAACAGATTAATAAGAAATAAATGTCGAAAAATTGTTACTTATACAAAATTTGTAGACCACAGTTGCTTAATATATAAAGAAGTATTTGATAATCAATTAAAAAGGTAAACATGACAAAAAATAGATCCAGGGAAGAATAAATATACATGAATCAAAACAAAACAAAACAACACAGGCTGAAACTAACCGGTAATAAACAAAATAAAAATTCAACAAACACAAAAAGTAACTGATGTTAGCAAACAGAAGGAAAATGAGCACATTCATTAATGAGTCTTAACTGTAATTCTATTAGAAAAGATGATGACTTATGAGCCAAAAGCCTCATATTCTTATAGAAATTCTCATAGCAAAAGTTGCCATCCAAATATTAGTCAGTGACTGTTAGGAAGTAAAAAAGGTTTGTAAATTTGTATGAATTTGTAAAATTCAAGACCATTATTTTGTTCCCATTTAACTAATAACAATAAAAATTAATTTCTTTATTTCAAGTTCAAGAAATGAGCATAGCATGCTTTTATGAGCACAGTTTATTTTGTTAACATTTCCTAATTCCACTTTAAAGTATTTTATTCCTTGCTAGACAATATGAAAGTAGTTTAATTTTAGCTACTTAAATAAGTGTCCTTTTTTTATTAATTGGGTTTTCATAATCCGTCCATCAGTTTGAATAGTGACAGTGTTATTTTCTTGATTGGCAGAAGAAAAAAATGATGTTTCTTATCTTCCTTTTATGAATCAGATATTGCACTAGGATTTTATATACATTATCTACATCATCTCACAATTGCTTTTTAAGATAAATGTTTTAACCATTTTACAAATCAGAAAAATGTGGCTTAGAAAGACTCAGTAACATTTAACAGACCTATCAAGAGCATAAATTTAGAACTTATCTCAGATCTGAATAAGTCTAAAGTTTGAATTTTAAAAATAAGAACACTGACATCAGGGATTTTATCATTACTTTTAAAATAAGCTGAAGTTTACTTGGCACCATATGTGGAAAGAAGATTGATTTAATAAATGGATAGTGTGAAGAAGACCTTGATAAATATTAAGAGCAAAAGCCTGGATCTTTCACTTCATCCTTATGTAGCTTTGGATAATATATTCTAGCTTTTGACTTGCTTTTCTATCTTTCACATGAGATGATGTTAAAAATGACTAGATGACCTTTAAGGTTGGGGTGGTAATCAAAATATTTAAAATCAGTATGGCACAACAGACCAAACAGAACAGATGGCCAGCCAATCAGAACTGACATCAGCTCTAATGAACCAGTAACAACTGAAAGATGCTTTTCAATATGACTGAGTTTTATTTAATTACCATTTAAGATCTAGAAAGGTTTATATTTGAAAACATTGTGAACACTTATTTTGGCATATTATGTGTATGAATATTATAAATTTAATTTACATTTTAAAATCCCATGCTTATTACATCTGCTATTATTTGTTTCTGTTATATTGAATTAATTGCCGTTTCGACTAATTTTTAAAAATAGCCACGTACTGAATACTATTTTCAGCTGTACTCATGTGAATTTAAAGTCAAACCCTCAAAACTAACTAATAATTCTAGAAGTGTATGCAATCATCATTGTCGGAATTCCTATAATATGGAAATATTGTAAAGAAGAAAGCCTCATTTTTTTTGTAATATTGTAGGATGGATTGCAAAGTGCTCTCCATTTCAGAGCAACAGGCATCTAATTGTTAAAAAAAAAAAAGAATTGCATAAAACTTCCTGGAACATTGTTAATTGGTGTTTAGTTTTAGTTTCCTCATTCTTAACCAAAGGAACAGAGGACAACAAATAAGAATATTCGACAATACTTTCGGGAAGTACACAGAAAGCTAACAGATTTTACAGCATGAACTTTCAACCTAACGCTTTGAAATAAAGTCAAACCCTACAAGAATTATTTAATAACAATATAATGTGGATTGTTGGATTCCCAAATGTAAGCCATTAGGAAGGCAAAGGGAACTTTTAATGCAAAAATAAACCAAAGTTAAGATATATTCTTGTTTTCAAAAAGTATGAGCAAGCAACATGTATTTTTTTCATATATGAAAACCCTGTAAGTTGAAAGAAAAATAAAACAGAAATTTCATAGAAAGGTCTAATTCAAAAACTGACCATGAAAAAGGTCATTCACCTTCTTTGTGTCTCTTTTACATCCTCTTAAAATAAGAGACAGTGTTGTAGCCACCTCACACAGCTTTCGGTTTATTTAAATGTTTACATCGTAATTTGAGATTTTAAACTGCTTGGCACATCTCTCTAAGACTAAATCATCATTGTAATGTAAATATGTGACTTGTGCAACTAAAATGTAAAATAAAGTGTGTAGTATGATGACTGACATGTAGTAAATAGTCATTATAATTATGAACAGAGGATGGAGGTAAATAATATTAACTTTATTGAATAATCTTTATGGTCTTATTCCGATGAATTATTATCTGATAAAAGCCACATCTATATTTATAGAGAAATACTAACCAGTTGTCAGTAATTAAGAGAGGTAGAGTTTTCAGATTATTCTGTGATTGATCAAGGAATGAAGACTGGCTATACAGTCTTCATTCCTTGAACAATCACAAAATTGATTTTATAATCCTAATATACAAATCCATCAATCATTCAGTAATCAGACATTTTTGTAACCTGTTTATTCAAAACCAAACAGAAAGGGATTGATTTGGTTATAGCTACTCTAAAATCTACATAAAACATACAAGTAAAACACTTCTTAGCTCCTGTCACCTGTGTGATGGTGAAAATGGAGACTTAGAGATTTGAAATAAGGTTACCTAGCCAGACTGAAGATTGAAAATGAGGAGTCCATCTCTGTTCATAGAGTGAACTCCATGTCCCAAATATGAAGAGACCAATTTTTGGTAGGGAGGTTTACACATCAGGACAAGAAACTTTATCTTGAAATTATGTGAAGAGGAGGAAAGTACAGTTTTGTCCTTAGTCCTACCAGAAAGATGCTGTAAGCACAGTTCCACTTTTTTCTCAATCCACTTCCTATCTTCCTGTCTGTAACCTGGTACCTGAATTGATCCAGTTTGATCCAAGCCATACAACATATAGCTACTCTAAGGCAATGTTTGCAAATGCCATTGTCTTAACTTCCACTTTCAGGGCAATGGACTCATTATAAGCAAAAGAAGCCAAAAGCTGACACATTTGAACTCACACAGTTAGGCATCCCTCCTGTGGCAGCTCAGCCAATTTCTTGGAGCTTCCTACCAGAGATGCTTCAGAATTCAGATTATATTTGAAAGAAGTGATTTACAACCACTGTATTGCCATAGCCATCCCACAATGCAACTTTGATTGTTCTAAAATTTGTTTTAACAAACTTTTATTTCTTCTGAAATTTGGTCCAAGTTTCTGTTCCCCTTCATTTACCCTAAATATGCCTCAGCTTTCCTTAGATGCCAAAGAAGTATAGAAAAAGTCATTGAGTAATCATATCTGAAAATTCTTCAAATGAAAATTCTACAAGTGTGATAAATTTTTGGAGTTGATTATTCTTATAATGATGATTCTAAGAAAGTTGCATCAATAAGTATTTTGATATTGGTAAAGTGAGAATAAGCAACACTATAAAGTTATAATGTATTGGGCAGATGTCTCTCTTATAAAAAACTTTGTTTGATAATTTTGAAAGGCAGAGACAAGGCAACGGAATTTGGCCTCATTTAGTAATAGTTCATCTTGACATTTGCATCACATTGGAATGGATGAGGAGAGTGAGAGAATCCTAAAATATGGTATTAATCCTAAGACCACCTGCTACTAATTTCCAGTCACAGAGACGGATATTATAATTTTAGAATAAAATGGCTTTGACTGTCTCATTCAGTGACCCATATTTATATTTGCATAAGAATTTTGAATTGCTTAAGTAGTCCTATTTAACAAAAGTAAACCAATCCAATATTTTCCAAATAAATGCACAAGGTAAAGCATTACTTCTATTATGTCATAGAATGTATGGTTTAACAGTGGTCCAATCATAATAACCTCTGATGATGCTTTGTGTTATAACATATAAAAATGGATCAGTAAATGCTTCTCTGATAATTAATGGTTCTTTAGAAAGACAAAAAAAATTGTCCAGTTTTGGCAGAGATTTGTCAGGCTAGTTGATTAATTTAAGGAAAATTGCAGTAATTATTTCAGTGGCCTGCTTCCTGTGGTATTATGAGTAGATGACCACTTGCAAAACAGTTTTAAATAAAATTCTCAGAATATCCTAGTTTTAAGTAGTATTTATGAATATAATCATATTCAATGATATATTTTGTATCACAGCACAGAATATATCTCCCAATGAATCATGTACCATAATGTATCTGATTTAAAATACTAACAGAATATTACAGGCAAATATTTTTGATATACATTAACATACTATTAAAAACAGTTTATCTTGTTTGTGTATCTTAAAATATACTTACGGGTTATCCAATAGCAGTACTATGGGATTAAGTTCTTTCTTTGGTCTATAATATGCCCTGAGAGGAACAATAAAGTTATATAATCCATTTCCAGCTGTTTCAGCTGCAACTATAATTAGTTTATTTTTGAATCCATAGGCTTTTGCATCCTCATAGTAGTTATGTTGGCAGCTCTAGAGAAGAGAAAGTATACATTGAAATGCCATTTGGATACTCCATTAAAATTTGGAGAAAATTTAAGCTATATGAAAATGTAAAATTAATCAAAGAACGTAAATCCTTATTTTCTAATAAATTTGAAAATAGTTACATTTTTCTGTGCCCATTTCTGCAACCTGCAGTAAGAAATAAAAGTGTGCATGGACAAGGAAAATGAATTGCAGGTTTGTAGCTTGATGTCGAAAGAGCCAACATTTTGTGTGTGTGCTTGTTCTATTGTAAACTAAAGCTTGCTGCTAGAAGACATCCAGGTATACACTTTTACGAATTAACTTTCTCTGACTTTCATTTCCAGAAATATAGTAATATCATAATTAGGTAACTTCAGGAACATTCCCAGTACTGAATGCTTAAAGCGATGAAGAAAAGAAAACAGTGAAAAAAAAAAGCAAAAAACAAAAAACCCCTAACTGTCTACATGCATTTGGAACAAAGCATTACCAAAACTCATCGTTGGGCTAAGGGCATTTTGGTATTTCATGGAGTCTAGAATTTGACAGAATTAGCGTTGTTAACCCAATATTATTTTCAGCTAAATTATCTGCATGGAGAACTGTTTTGATGTTCTGCTCTTTTACCTTTATATGTCTTTATGTTCATTTCTTATTTATGTGGGTTGAGATTAGTTAGTTCTCTGGAACATTTATCACCTCTGGAATATTCTGATCTTTTTTTTTTTTTTTTTTTTTTTTTGAGACAGGGCCTCACTCCTGCCGCCCAGGCTGGAGTGCAGTGGTGCAATCATTGCTCACTGAAACCTCAAATTTCCAGTCTCAGGTGATTCTCCCACCTCAGCCTCCCGAGTAGCTGGGACTACAGGTGGGCACCAGCACGCTTGACTAATGTTTTTGTGTTTTTGTAGATACGGGGTCCTGGGCTCAAGCAATCCACCCACCTCAGCCTCCCCAAATGCTGGGATTACAGGCATGAGCCACCATGCTCGGACACCTCTGGAATATTCTTTGCCATTAATCTTGAATAAAAAAATTACAAAACACTGCTGAAAACAAAGCACCATGAGTAAACAGAAATAATCATAACAAGATAACTAGACCCACAAAGACTACGAATTTTGTGATTAAATTCAGAATATAAAATGAGCACATTTAACATGTTTAAATAAAAGAAAAAGTATTTAAAGCCTGAGAAAAGAACAAGAGGCTATTTAAAATAACATCTAGCAGGTAGATGTTAAAAATAATATCTAAATCTATTTCTCTGTATCTTCTTGAACTAAAGAGTGTAACTCAAAACATTATTTAAATTACACATAAGATTCAGCCAAAGGGATCACGTGCGGGACAGAATGGAATACAGAAACTAAAATGAAAGGCAGAGAAGAAAAAAAACAGAACCTAGGGTGAAAAAATTAAGACTTGGAAGCTATCGTGAGAATATCTAACATTTATTTAATCAGAATATCTGAAAAAGAGCTAAGAGAGAATCAGAAAGAAAACTTATTCAAGTAAATATTGGCTGAGAGTTTTTGAGATGTGATGAAAAACCAAATGAGAAGATCTTAAAGCAGACACAGAGAAAAGAGCCACATCTACAAGAAAAAACAATTGGAATGGTAGCTGACTTTTCAGCCATTATTTGGAGCACAGAAGGCAGTAAGTAAAGTCCTTAAAGTGCTAAAAGAAAAAAAAAAAAAAACCAGAAAACTAAATTAACAGCCTGGACTTGCACACAAAGTAAACCATCTTTCAAGAATGAGAGCAAAATAAAAGGAAACCATAATTAAAAGGATTCTCCACCAATAGAATCTCCTTAACAGAATTTCTAAAGGTGGTAATCTAGGAAGCAGGAAAATGAATCCAGAAGGAAATTCTAAGGTATAAGAAAGAATAGAGAACAAAGGAAATGGTAATGAACAAGGGCAACAAGTCTTTATTGAAAGGGTACCTGGAGAATTATAAACAGAATCTGAAGTAATATAAGAAATAAAGTCACTCAGAAAGAGATCATGCATGCAACAAGAATAGTGTTGAGCTGATGTTTGGATCATCAAGAATGTCAATATTTATAAGATAAATAAAGGAAAAAATAACTTTCCCTAAGGAGATTTAGAAATAGCTCAATTAATACGGAAACAAAGAGCAGAGAACAGAGAATTTAGTGTTCATGAACACTGACCAGGACACCAGCCCCACTGATACTGACACAGAATAAATTGGATAAGGCGATCCCAACTCACACACTTCACAGACACAGTAGAGTCAGCTGCATAATCCCATACTGTTCCTATAATCCCAAAGTGGGTGCTCATTTACATAGCAGACCACCTTCTATCAGTCTAATGCTACCTAAATAACCAATAATTCCAGGTATCACTAGACAATCAGCAACACCCGGAAATTTTGCTTCATTAATATGGTAAAGAGACAGTTAATAGTCCTTTGATATTAAAAGATCCTCTTATTGTGCCTCCATCAATCCTGTTCTCTGAAAGTTTAGCTTTTCAGTTAGATTGGGATCCCTGTTTGGAGATAAATTATTTCCACTTTTTTGTCTCCTAATATTTTTTTCTACTTTAACTGTGCATTTAAAGAAATAAAAACCAGAAGTGAATCCAGGTTTCGTGGTGACTGACGCATATATTATTTTAAGATTTATCCATAAAGAAAATAACAACAATATTATAAATAATATTAGTCTTAAAAGGAGTCAATGTGGGGGAAGGGCCTTGAAATTTAGGATTTCTTAATGTTACTGAAAATACATAGCTTGCCAGAAATATCAAGTGCTTCATAATATTAAAATAATAAGGACCGCATATATATACACATATATATGTGTATATATGTAAATATATGTGCATATAGGTATATATATGTATATATGTATTTATGTACATATATGTACATATGTGTATATATACACTTATATGTATGTGTGTGTGTGTGTGTATATATATATTCATCTGGGCCCATTGAAATGGATAATTCTGTTCCTCAAGACATATATATATATATATATATATATATATATATATATATATATATATTTGAATGAGACCAATATATATATTCAGTCTTGAGGGACAGACTCTCATTTGAATGAAAGCAATATATATATATTTGGTCTTGAGGGTCAGAATCGTCCATCTCAATGGACCCACATGAATATTTCAGAGTAATGGCAAAGATTCTCAAAGCAACTTCAGAGAAACAAAGGCAGGAATTTTCTAATGTTCTGTAAATCTTCCTCAAGAGTGACAGTAATAGTCAAAATTTATAATATTTGTCATATAAAAATAATAGCAAGAATATATTAAGCACCAACTCAGTTATTAACTTTTTTGCACTTCATTAAACATGCACTAAATTATATAATCCCTATAAGAGCCTTATGAGGTTCATATTAAAATAATATCCACTTTACGGATGAGGAAACTGAAACTTGGTGAAGTTAGTTGCCCAAATTACATGACTTGTAAGTGGAGAGCTGAGATTTTTAACTGTAACTTCAAAACTTGATGTAAAAGAAAAAATCCCTAGCTAGAATTAGTGGCAGATCTGAATCTCTAGGGGCAGTAAATATAATGTTCTTCCTTTTCTCAGTTTTGTTATTCTTCAAGAGAATAAATTCATACCAGTCAAGCCCAATGGTTATATTGTGAAAAAAGATAAAAACTCTAGCATTCTTAGAATTTTTATCTTTTGGACAGCTTCTCTTGGACATCCAAGAATGACAGTAAAATTTTGAGAAAGGAAATATTAGGCAAGACTCTAATATGAGCTTTCACTTTAGTCATAAATGAATCTTTGTGTCTAACACATGGACTTACTCTTCCCATCATGTCAAGGGATTCCATAATGAGATATAAAGTAATAATGGTAAAATAAATAATGCACATTTGGCCCAAGTGATTTTTGGAGACTTTGGTTGTTGAGGGTTCATAGGGATGAGATTTGGTACCTTATTTTTCTCTTTAACAAAATGACTAGCAGATCCAGTAGGCTAATTTGGTAGAAGACTAAAGCATTTGGGTAATCATTTGTGCAGTTAAAAATGTAAAACTGACCACTTTATATAAATTTACATTGGAAAAGATAATACCAATACCCCTTAAACATATTGTAATCAAAATGCTGTACAAATTACTTAAATTATGTAATTATAAAATGCTATAATTTTATTTTGTAAACAAAAAAGCAGCAACAAGTACTTACCTTGTCTAACCTTAAGCAGCAAAATGGTACTTTTTCATGAAGGAGATGACAAAAAGTGGGTGAACTTCCTATATATGGAGAATAAGGTGGGTAACCCTTAGCATACCTGTAAAATAATACAAAATATTACCCTTGGATAAGGCATGCAAATTTGAGAAATTAAGTTACGACCATGTTCCTCTGTTTTAATAACATTATAATCAATACCTCTGTGTTGCAATTATATTTTGATAAAGAGGTAGTTAAGAAGAGAGGTAGGCAAACTGTGGCCCCAGGATCAAATATGGCCCTCCACATGGTTTTGCAAGGGTTGTTTCTGTATTTTTAAATGGCTGGAAAAAATCAAACTAGTATTTCATGTCATGTGAAAATTATACGAAGTTCAAATTTCAGTATCTATAAATAAAGCTTTATTGTAATTCAGCCACACTCATTCATGTATGTATTGTGTATAGGTGTTTCTGTGCTTTGGTAACAGAGTTAGTAGTTGCAACAGGGGTCAAAAAGCCTGAAATATTTACTGGTTGTTCCTATTTATAAAAAGTTTGTTAACTCACAGCTTAGAAGATTTTCATTTTTAAAAAATAAATAGTAATGGTAATTTTTACAAAATACATTTAAAGCAAAATGCATTATTATGATTTGCTCTATCAATATTCATTAGCCATAACTACATAACCGAAACGGAACAAATAACTGAGCTAATTGGTTAAAAACATAGTTTTTGTTGGAATCATACTTAAAACATTATCAGAGACATTCAGCTTGCTGACTTTTAAAAAACAGCCAACAGCACATTTCGGTTATACTGACTTTCAGAATGAAACTTCTAAGACGTAGCAGCATAAATGAAAATTAGGCAATAAAATACAATTTAGTGAAAATAATATTCCTTTATCCAATAAGAAAGTGTTTGATTTTAACAAATTTACCTGCTAAGCCATAAAATTTCTGACCTAGTTAAAACTATTTTATCTTAACGAAGAGATGCAAATCAGCATTTTCAGGAAATAAAGTTCGTTGGCTAAGAGATAAAATTATAGTGTACAGTTTTGTAAATTTAGAAGTTGGTAATCTCTACAATTACTCAACATCTCTTTCATTTTTCTAGAAATAAGAAAAAAACTTTTACCTCTCAATTTTTTAAGAAGTGTAAAGAAAGAATTTCAGTTGCACTCCAAAACACTGTTTCCTGTGAAGACACTGGTTGCCAAACCTATCCCTGTTCCCATCCTAGATTCCAAATATATTTGAGTACTTTGACCATTAATTTCTTTGAAGAATAGATTTGGTTTTGTGGGTACATCAACCTTTCTTACAATATTTTTTTAAGTGTGAGAAATTTAAACAAAGAATATTTTCAAGCTTCAATGACACTGAAGTTCTTCTTAGTTCAACATTACTTGAATTTACATTTTATGAAAGACACTGGAAGAAATGTCAGAGATTATGTTGCCAATGCCACTACTACCCGTAATATGACTAATAGTAATTAATACTAATTGAACGCTTACTCTACACGAAACATTGTTTTGGTATAAACACTTTTTCTCCATTATCTCAATTAATCACTACATAGCTTTCTGAAGTAGTAATTACACTCAGTTTACAGGTAAATAAATTATTGGCTAGTTTGTTTTTTTTTTGTTTTGTTTTGTTTTTAAGACAGAGTCTCACTCTGTTGCCCTGGCTGGACTGCAGTGGCAGGATCTTAGCTTACTGCAACCTCCACCTCCCACGTTCAAGTGATTCTCCTGTCTCAGCCTTCCAAGTAGGTGGGATTGCAGGCGCGCACCACCACTCCTAGCTAATTTTTATATTTTTAGTAAAGTTTGAGACCAGCCACACCACGTTGGTCAGGCTTGTCTCAAACTCCTGACCTCAAATGATCCTGCCATCTCGGCCTTCCAAAGTGCTGGGATTACAAGTGTGAGCCACCATGCCCAGCCGCAAGTGTTTTTTTTTTTTTGTTTGTTTGTTTAATTAAAGTCACTTGTACACAACCAATATAAAGTGGAACTGGCATGGCAAGCAATGTCCCTAGTACTCCACAGTCAAGCCTGTGGACTTCTGTGTTTTCCTGAAGAATGACAATATAATATGTGGAATAAGACATGTAAACAAACTCTACTGCAAGCTACAATGTGATTAATACTCTATAGATTGGCGCTCTATTATTATGGAAGCCTAGAAAAGGGAAACAGTACTCCTTTTATTCATACATTTAAAATAATTAATGAATAGTGTATGAAAGTGCTGAACACTGAGATAAGTAAGGAAAGCTTAATGGAGGGGGCTGTGTTTTCATTTCATTGAATAATTGATTGAACTTCAATATGGATGTGCAATAAAGTAAATTCAAAGTATAAAGTACAATATACTATAAAAACCACACAATTATGAAAATGAAGCTTATATCTTGGGAACACTGATTTTTTTTTCCTTGAGGATAAAAGATAATTAAGAGCAAAATGAGACTGGAAATATATGTTGAAGCCAGAAACTCGAGGGCTTATAATGCTCTGCAGTCAAAAGAGATACTGGCTACTAGAAGTGTGTTTTGGTAGAAGTATATAGGAATGATTCTAGGATGTTCAGAAGGAAAGATCATTAGCTCCTTACCTATTGGGAAGGTATGTAAAGAAAATACTTAAGGACATTAGCACAAAACCCAGTAATCTTACACCTTAGAGTATCTGAACATACTCTAAGTTTGAAGACATTTCTTCATCTGGTGTAGTTTCATCTTCTGATTGGTCACTTAGAAGATCACATGTTTGAATCGATGATGTATCTGCAACCTCTAAAACAGGAGCAATGCTAGGTCTTCTTGTTTCTTTGCTTCCCTCTGTAGGAAGAGACAGGGTAGGGCCACTTGCTGATCTACAGCTTGTATCTTGCAAGTCTATAGCCACAGTACCTAAAACAATAAAACATGAAAATTTATCAAGGCTTTTTGCCATATTGATCACTAGTGTTGAAGGTTACATGAAATATGAAATATAATGAACATAATAAATATATATAGAGTATATATTTATGTGTGTGGTGTATGTTTAGTTCTGATAGCTAAATATTTCTTCTGCACACAGGCATTTTCCTGGACAAGAAAATCTCTATTTGCACAGAAGTGTATTTGCAGAGTGTTGTTCTACGGCACAAAACATAAGATTTGTAAAATCCTGAAGTATATAGAAACTTAAAGTGAAAAAGTATACCGTGATGTTTCAATTTATATTTACTTAAAATTTATTCTTTTGTTGTTGACCATGTCCATTTTGTGAATTTTTCATTATGTCTTTCCCCTCTTTGCTTTTTCTTTTATTTCTTTCTTTCCTTTTTTTTTTTTTTTTTTTTAAGACAGAGTCTCGCTCTATCCTCCAGGCTGGAGTGCAGTGGCACAGTCTCGGCTCACTGCAAACTCCTCCTCCCAGGTTCAAGCGCCCCCTTTTCTATTGAGCTATCTTTTTGTATTTGATTTATGACCACTTTTTAAAATATCGGAACTACTAATATGTTATACTTATTTTGTATTAAATGAATATTTATTGAGTGCCACATATGGGGAGCACTGTTCCAGGTACTTGAGATCTGTAGAGAAGACAAACAAAGTTTCTACAAGATGAAACCTGTATGTAGCAAGTAGACAAATAAATGGATAATTGTAGATAATAATCAGTAGCATGCAGGGAGAGGAATGGAATTTTTATTTGATAGGAGAGAAGGCCACTGTGAAGTTAGGACATTCGATTTTTGACCTGAAATACAATAAGGAACACACAAGTCATGGAAGTACCTGGAGGCAGTAAGAATGGCAAGCCCAAGCCCAAGTGGCTTAAGGTTATTGAATACTTGAGGCACTCAAGGAATAGAAGGCGGAAGAAGCAATTCCCTTTGTGAATTTTATTGAAATGTAAAAATTAATTTTAATATCTATTTATGAAAAATTGAGGTTCCTCTCCTTCTGGAGAAAATAATGATGAAAGACATCATATTTCATAATTACTCATTTCATTTATGCACTCAGTGGCACCTGGTCATCCTTCTAAAATTGCTAGTCTTTGCTTTGTCCCATTTTTTGAAACAATTACAGTCATGCATTGCTTAAAAAGGAGGATATGTTCTGAGAAATCTACCATTTGGTGATTTCTTAGATATTCAAACGTCATACTTACACAAACCTAGATGAGGTAGCCTACTATCCTAGGCTATATGGTACATAGGCTATATGGTATAGCCTACTGCTATATGGTATAGGTATAGCCTACTGCCCCTAGGCTATATGGTATAGCCTACTGCTCCTAGACTACAAATCTGTACAGCATGTTACTGTACTGATTGGTGTAGTCAATTCTAACACAATGGTAATCTCAATATAGAAAAAGTACAGTAAAAACATGATATTACAATCTTATTGGGACCACTATTGTATATGCTATCCATCATTGACTGAATTGTCTTTATGCAGCACAGGACTATTTAAAATTCTACTTTCCTCAAACCTCTGGCCTTCCAAGCTTCTTCCTCATTATAATAACATGAACTGAAGAAATTTTTACCTTATCTCAGCCCTTCACTTCCATAGTGATTTTTTAGACCTTGTTATAACCAGTAAAAACAATGTTGCACACAGTTTTATGCATTCACCCTTTGATCACCACTATTTCTTGTTTGTTCAGGTCACTCTCACTGATTTCCTAACACTAGCTATGATTTTACCATGCTGGAACTTCAATTCTACTGATGATACCAGAGTTTGTCTCTCTCATTCCCTTGATGCTCTCTCTTCTCTTCTTACCTATCTTAAATTCCATGTTTAAGCATTATGATTATTTTCTTGCATATACGCCTGGATCCCTTGATACATTTTTGCTTCATTCCACCCTCTTGACAAAATAGAACCCTGCTTAAGTTAAACTCTCCATGTTCCCCATATCTATACCTATGCAACTGAATACACCCGGACAGTTTAGCTCTTGCATCATTAATAGTCTCTCCATATTGTCTGTCCTGATTTTTGGCAGTTTCACCATACACATAGATGATCCTTCCAACATTCCAGACTCAACTCCTTGTCCTCTTCTCTAGTAATGGCTTTTTCTACTATCACTCTTCAGTCATTCACTCTCATGGCCACACCTTAGCTTTTGTAATTATTACTTGCTGCACATCATCTCTCCTTCTGGCATCTCACTCTTTGACACCTGTACCTTGGCTTTCCAGCTCTTTCCCTCTTGATTTTCACTGGAATTAGAATCGATTAATCCACTCTCCTTTCAGTCTTTTCTAACCAAAATACATCTTTTCACTTCCTTACTTAAATTAAGTTCCATGGCCTATAATTATATACAATCTATTATACAAACCCTCAATCTCTCTGCCTTCCTTACTTGCTTGTACTTTCAACACAAGCTACAAATCCATTTCTTTTCTCCGTTTTGCAGTCAGACGTTTTAAGAACTGTCCAGACCTACTGTTTCTAATTTATCTTCTACCATTCTTTCCCAAACGTAGTCCAATCTAGCATTGTCCACCACCACTCCATTGAAACAGCTCTTATGAGGGTGAACAATGATCATTGCATTGCTAAAGTCAATTGACACTTCTCAGTCCTTATGTTATGACCTATCAGTACTTGGCTTTCAGCCATGACCTATCAGACATGGCTTTCCATGGTGTTGTCTTAATGCACTTAGCTCACTTGGATTCCAGGACACCTCACTCATTGGGTTTTCCTACTAGCCTGCCAGTAGCTCCTCTTTGGTCTCCTTTGCTGGTTTCTTCTCACCCCCCTGATACTTAATCTTAGTATACTGCAGAGCTTTGTCTTTTATTTTTTCCTGCCTGTACTCATTTCCTGAAAGACTTCATTTGGTCTTATGGCTTTAAATATATACATAAGATCAGAAATACAAAATTTACTTTTTCAGCCTATCTCTCTCTCTCTCCTGAAATCTAGACTCTTACATATAACTTCCTGTTAGACATCTTCAAGGTGTTCCAAAATACTCTTTATCTTCCCTTCACCCCCGCCAAACCTGCATTCCCCCTAGCCTTTCCTCTAAATTTATGGCCATTCTCTTTCTCTAGTTGCTTAATCCGAAAACCTTATGTTTCTTCACACTTCTCTTTTTCTCACAGTTCAATTTCATTTTGTAAGGAATCCTGATTATCCTCAAAGTACATCCAGAATTTTCTCCTTCTTACCACTTCCACTTGAAAATAGTCTGATCCTTGCTCCAAACCATCTATGTTCAACAGCAGCCCGAGTTGAGCACTCAGCATAGGTGAGATCAGGTCAATGGCTCTGCATAAAGCCTTGCAATAATTCCCACTTCACTGAGAGTAGAAGCTGCAATCCCATATGGACTTAAATAAGCCCAACAGGATCTGGCCTCTTTCTACCTGTTCCTCCTCATCTCCTACTATTCTTCCAGCATTCACTGTGTTTGAGGCACAAGGGCCCTTTTACTGTTCCTGGAGAACCCCAGCCCGGCTCTCACGTTAGGGCCTTTGTACCAGCTGTTATCTCTTTCTCCAGACCTCCACAGGACTAATTCCTCATTTCTTTCAGGTATCTGCTCAAACATCACTTTCTGGCCTACTAAGCACTTCATTTAAAATCTGCTCCTCCCAAAAATTAATTATCTCCTATACTAGCTCTGTTTTCTTCTTTTGGTTTTTCCTTTATAACTTATAACCCACTAACATATTAAGTAATTTACTTATTTTTTATATGTACTTTGGTTATCGCCTGTCTTCTCCATAATAGAATGCAAGCTCTATGAACTAGGGATTTTTGTTTGTTTCTTCACTAACGTTTTATCACAAACACTTACACGAGAGTTCTTGGTACATATTAGGCACTCAATAAATACTATTTTGGGTACATATTAGGCACACAATAAGTAATTTTGAAGACATTAAAAATGAATATTGCTACTGTAGAATAAAAATAAGTAAATGACAAATAGGATTACCTAAGAAGGTCTAGGTAAAACCATGGAATAGTGTTTGGGGGGAGTGATATTTTGACTAAGATATAAAGAATTAGAAGTCATTACTTAGGGAATGTTGGGGTGTGAGGAATAGTTCTGTCAGAGGAAACTTAATGTTTTAAGGCCCATTGGTGAAAAAAATATATTAGTGAAGATTGAAAGAAAGTGAGTATGTTTGGAGCTCAGGAGAGCAGCAAAGAGGTGGTAAAATGTGGGGCTAGAAAAGTCAGAAAATATCACTAATAAAAAGCCTATAAAGAAAATGATGAAGTAATTTATTTTCTAAACTAGGATACTGCAGAGTAAAAGGGGGTTCTTTTAATAATTACATCAGGACAACTATATAAACTGAACAATCCTAAGAAACTGGAACATTCCTAAGAAAACTAGGATTGCCTAATGCAAACAAGAACTTTTGGTTATCCTATTTATAAGTTAAGTCACACTATAGAATTTAGACTTTTTTTTCCAATGGGTAGTATAAAGCAGGTGATTTGTTCAGGAAATGATGCTATCAAAATTATATTTAAAAATTTTTACTCTGGTGGCAGGATGGAGAATTAAGTGTAGAGTGGCAAGGCTGGAGGCATGGAAAAAAGACAAGGTTGTTGATCCCGCAGTTCAGGGAGAGAAGGATGGAGGCACAGACCACGATGATGTTGGTGGTGGACATGGAAAAAAACTGAATGATTCTAGGGGCTATTTACTGACCAGATTTAATAGAATTTGGTTAACGATGAGGTATGAGAGGAGCGGGTGGTGCAAAGTCAGAATGGTGGCTTTACAAATCAAAGGATAATGGTGTCATCTGCTTTTTAGCAAAAAAAAAAAAAAAAAAAAGGAGAAGGAGAAAAACGGTGTAGAATGACTGAATGAGAGTGTAAGGATCAGTTTAATTTGAATATGCTGTGCCTGTTTTTCCCACAAAATACTCAAATAGAAATAACTAGTAGACAGTTCGCTTTGCTGTAAAGAGATGTTGAGTTAATGCTTTAGATAAAGGAATAATCAGTTTACGGACAATTGAATCCATGAGAACAGAAGTGACCACACAATGAAAATGAATGTGCACAATGCAGGAAAAAAGGCATTAGAGTGTTTCAGGAAGAACATGGTCAATATTCTTGTCATATACTGTGAAGACAATCATTTTAGATGTAGTGACAAAGAGGAGCATGGTGACCTTGCCTGAATAGTTTCAGTGATATGACTGCAGGTGTCAGATTGAACTGGGTAGAATCACGGACATAGGACAACAATAAAATCTAAAGCCTGCCACTAAACACAACACTTTGGAGAAATTTGTCTCTGAAGTTGTTATCACAGAAGGTTCAAAATTACAAGTGTATGGTGCACACAGGGATATGAAGAGACACACACACACACAGACACACACACACACACAAACACAGAGAGAGAGAGAGAGAGAGAGACAGACAGAGAGAGAGAGAGAGAGAGATCAGCCAGTGATACTGAATAGAAAATGAAGTTAGGTAACGAGGAGGGATTAAAGAGTACAGTCTCTGAGGAAGAACAAGAGCATGGTTCCTGGAATAAATGAATGTATCAGTATTAGTTAAAAAGGACACATTTTCCTTGTGACAGATACTAAATGTTTGTAGGTTTGTAGATGGTTTGGAGGCCAAACTGTAAAGAAATTCTTATTTGCGTGGAGGTATTTTTTCTTTTACCTTTTTTCTTCTGTGTCATAGAAGCCAAGTTCAGTGGTGAGAGTGAGGTAAGAGATGGAAAGAGAATTTTGAGAAAATGAAGAATATTTGAAATAGCCTCTCTTGATGATAATTACAAAGAGAACTTACAAAAGAAATATAAAAGTGTGTGGTGCTTTATATATAATGAGAAATATAAAATGATTGTTGGTTGTGTTTTTGTAATATCTTAGATTGAGGTTTTTTTGGACACAGAGTCTTTTTCTGTTGCCCAGGCTGTTCTCAAACTCCTGGCTCAAGCAATTCTTCCACCCCAGCCTCCGGAATAGGTAGTATTATAGACACATGCCACCACAGTAGGCTAATATCTTACTTTTTAAAAAATTCACAACTTAGAACTGTTGTCCTGTATATCTAATCATACCTAGTTTGTAAAATGCAGCATGTTTGAAATTTTCTTTAAACTTTTAATAAAAATGTAAATGCATTTGTATTTATCATTATTTTTTATTTTAGAAATAAATTAATGATATTTCAAACTTGTTTATACTTACCCATGCTGGCAATTATGCTATGTACAGGTAATCTGGAAGGTCCATGATAAAATGACCTGGACACATTGCTTTTTCTCTGCTGGTCTTGGTTTTTAAATGCTGAATTCTCTTCTTTGGTAATATTAATATAAAAACATATGTCTGTAGAATTCATAATGTATCGAGGACCTGGATTCAGCAAAATGTTTTTATTATCCTCCCTCCTAACACCAATCAAGCAGACGCCAAACCTTAATTAAAAAAAAAATAAGAGTTTGTAAGAAAATTAGTAAATTATTGTAAGGCTGAGGAAAATAAAAGCTTTAAATAATAGCATTTTAAAGCTTGAAATGATCCTAGAAGTTCAAGATCCTCATTTTTACAGGAAAACAAACTATGTGCTTAGTGTGTTGTAAAACCAATTTAGCTGATTATGACCACTATAAATTTACATTTTAATGAAAATGAATGGAAGAACATAAGAAACATGAGTGCATGTATACACTAAGGGTAACATTATTTTGCAAATTTTTACAACAATTTTACTTTGGTCAAAAAACATAAACAGCATATCTTACTTTGGTTAAAAAAATAAATAAAAAGCTTAAAACTATTGGCCAAAGGAAAGAAACTTACCCATGGTCACCTGAAAGAGAACCAGGGTCCCTGAATTTATCATAGTTGGTTTACTTTAAATTTTAGAAAAAATATATATTTTTAAATAGTCTTAAATAGCTATGCACTTAGTCAGAAAAAAAAAGTAAAGTAGAATACAGAAGCTCCTTGACTTATAATAGAGTTATGTCCTGATAAACCCAGCATAAGTTGAAAATATTGTTAAATAAAAAATGCTTTTAATACAGCTAGCCTAACAAATATGAGTTTTAACCTCGCCAACCTTAAACATACTCATAACACTTACATTGCCTACAGTTGGGCAAAATCATCTAATACCAAGCCCGTTTTATAATAAAGTGTTAAATATCTTACGAAATTTATTGAATATTCTACTGAAAGTGAAAAATAAAATGATTGTATGGATACTGGAAGTATGGTTTCTACTGAATGGCTATTGTTTTGTACCATCATGGTAAAAAAACAGTAAGTCAAAGCATCATAAGTTGGGGGTTCCTGTACATTACATAATAGATTAGTTAGTAGACTATATAGATATATTGTAAATCCTCCAAAATGTGTCACATTAAAACATTTAATACAGATAATATGTTATTTTCGTTATATACATACATTTTTACTGCTTAAGTAAATCCTTTTTTTTTCCAAAAAGGAAAAGAAAAAAAAGTTCTATGTTTGAATTGGAAGGTAGTTTTATTTATTTTTTAACTTATTTCTCAGGCCAAAACAAGGGCCACCATCAGAGATTTTTTTTTCAAATGTACAGTTTTTAGAAATATTAGTGTTACTTTGTTTTAGTTCCTAATCAACATCTTAAAATTCAGATCTGTGAAGAAGATTTTCATATGTATGTAAATTCTTAATGGATTAAAATATTTTAAAAAGACTTTAAAAGTTGCTAAATGAAATATTCCTACTAAATTATAATTTACTCCTGACTGTCTTATAGAGACCATACAGACACCACGGTTCAAGTGTTTCAACATTGGGGAATATTGTCACAAAAATTCCGGAATGCCTAAACACATGAACACAATATGCATTCTATTTTTGAAAACTATTTTCACATGGTATGCTTGACTGACTGGTATTTTAATTTTTCTCTGAGGCAGAAACATACTTTTTGTGTGCATGGAAAGAGGCATATGTAAAACTCTTTCCTTCATATTCAGCAAAAAATGTACTTTCTTCCAAAACAATGTGGTAGACTTCATTCCCGGAGCATCTACCGTACATCTTCTGCCATTGTTCTGGCGATTGCTGGCCTTCTCTGCAACACAGGCACACACACATACACACACACAAAAAGAAAACACAGTGAATGTGGTTAAAAAACAGTTGTTATAGAACTGTTTCTCAACTGTGTAAGAACTGGCAAGCACAATCCAAAGAAGCATCTGAGTAATGCTTTGAAGTCTGAAGATGACATTATATGCAAGACTTTCTACAAAAATTTTGAAATTAATACTATATATATATATGTATATATATATATATATATATATATATATATATATATATATACGCTTGAGAAATGGCAGTTTTGTAGAAAGTGGGAGTTTTCCAAGATCCAGCTAATGAAAAGCTTTACTCTCATAATGAATCAATGAGATACAGGATTTTAGTCTCTCTTTATATACATATCCTATCACGCATATCTTCTAAAATTTGTTGTACAGTCTCCATAATACGGCCAACGTTATCTTACCTATGATACCTGCGTGGCTGCTGTATGTATTTTATTTTGCTTTATACTTAAAATTACAAATTTATCTCAATTTATCTTTGATTTTATAGAAAATATACCTTTAGTTTTTGTTCATATCATAGCAATAACTTTCTTCCAATTGTATAGCAGTCAAGAAAAGACACTTTTCTTTTTTTAAATGTAAGGGTCTCTCCAACTAACTGAATATTCTTGTAACCACAAAATTCATGTTGGAATCCTAATCCCATTATGATGGTATTTGGGAGTGTGGCCTTTGAGAGGCAATTAGGTTATGAGAGTGGAGCCCTCAGGAATGGAATTAGCGCCTTTTAAAAAGATGCTAAAGAGCTATCTTCCCGCCATGTGAAAATACAAGTCAGCAGTTTAAAACTCAGAAGGGGGCCCTCACCAGCACTGGATCATGTTGGCACCTAGATCTTGGATTTCCAGCCTTCAGAACTGTAAGAAATGAATTTCTGTTGTTTATAAAATGCCCAAGCTGTGGTAATTTGTAATAACAGCCTGAACTGACTAAATCTCCAAAAGACATCCCACAAAAGTGTTTTTATAAAGAAGATAATTTTACCACAAAAAGTGCAATGTCTTTTGTTCTGGAACGTTCTGCGCTGCCCGCCTAACTCAGTGGCTTTAGAAATATATTAAAAATTCAATTTATGAGAAATTCATAATGGATATATAAATAGGTTATTTCTCATTTTATATAATAAATCCATTTACCTTTGCTGAATAACACTTATGAACTCTACAAAAAAGCACATTTTAGAAGCAATATGATAAATATATAAAAATCAAAATAGTTTATCATAATCTCTAATCGATTCTTAATGGATCAAAACAGATCACAAGACATTACAACCATGTTTAGGACTTTAAAAGCCATTTTAAACTGAGTATTGTCTAAAGGGTTATTAGGAAGGTAACATTTGTCAATATTTTCAAATTGTCAATAAGCTTTAAAAAATATCTATATTTTCTAAGTATGCCTCATTGCTGCCTCATTCCTTCTTAAGTATGCTTAAAGAGTTAAGAGCCTGGGCCCTGGAGTTTGATTGTCTAATCTGAGTCCCAACTCTATAATCGTTTTTTGTTTTGTTTTGTTTTATTTTTATTTTTATTTATTTGTGTGTTTTTAGATGGAGTCTTGCTTTGTCGCCCAGGCTGGACAGCAATGGCACGATCTCAGCTCACTGCAACCTCTGCCTCCTGGGTTCAAGCGATTCTCCTGTCTCACCTTCCCGAGTAGCTGGGATTATAGGCACCTGCCACCATGCCCGGCTAATTTTTGTATTTTTAGTAGAGATGGCGTTTCACCATGCTGGCCAGACTGGTCTTGAACTTCCGACCTCAGGCGATCCGCCCGCCTTGGCCTCCCAAAGTGCTGGGATTATAGGTGTGAGCCACCACCCCTGGCCAAACTCTACAATCTTTTGTGAGTTATTTAACTTTTCAGTGATTCTTTATCTCTTCAGTGACAAACAGTATCAGCTTCATTGGGTTAGATAAAATGAGGTAACACAAAGAAATCACTTGGGAGATGTTGGGATCAGAGAAAACACGCAGTAAATGTAAGCTGCCAATATTACTCTGATGTTACATCTTCCTCATTGCTAAATTCCGGGGCTATTTTGAATAAACCTAGTCGACTTACTAAACAATAATGCTTTTAAAATTTGTGCCCATTCTTCCATAATGTTGATGCATTTTTGGAAATAGGAAAACAACAACATAAAACAGTTTTGATTTTTGATTGCATATGACTACATCTAGCTACTGCTTCCTAAGAATGATTGTCTCTGGTGGAAAAAACGTTCCCTTTGGCAAACAAAAATAAAGTTATTTTTGTTTTGTACCACATTACTATTTAGCAAGATGGTACTTGGCAAAAACAGAATCTATCTGAAAGGCTGAAAATGTATGAGATGGTGCTGGTAATTCATCAGTATTTGTTTGAGATCCAAAAGCCAGCATGAGGTCAACTAATTGTCATGCAAGGATACTAAAAGCTATTCAAGAGAATTAGAAATCTAATTCCAGAAGCTGACAGGGGAACACAATGTGGTAACTTGGAAGGGAACAGAAATGGATGGAATTGGACTAGGACAGTTCAGATAAATTTTCTTAAATAATTTGCTTATTGCCTTGCTATTTTATACTGGCACATTGCCCCTCAGGCAGCATCTTTTTTTAGGATGTCATTTCGTTGGAATTTTTTTTTCTTTATGATTTCTTCAAAACCTCTAATAGTTAACCTGGAATCTCTAAATTAATCTAATTGTCAATATACAAATTTTGTTATTTTCATCGCATGTTATTTGCTTGAGAAATGCTAGACATCAATATTACATCTAATACTGGTGTGTATATCCAGTCCCCACTCATTAACTAATACACAAAATATTTATTGAGCACCTGTGAAATGTCAGGAAAGGCTTTAGATTCAAAGGTTATGGCAGTTAACAAAAAAGGTAAAAATATCTTGTCTCATAGAGCCACTAGTGGGAGAGGGCCAACAATAAACAAGAAAAAGCAAATTGTGTTGTGTTTAGAGGTGATAATTGTGGGGAGAAAAATAAAGCGGAAAGGGAGCTAATATTTTAGCAGGTAGAATAAAGTGTAAATAGTGTGACTAGGGAAAAGATGATATTTGAGTAAAAATCTTGAAGAAGGCAAGAGAGGTCTGGGAGAAGACCATTACAGGCAGAAGTAGCTACAAGCACTTCCCTAAGACAGAGTTAATGCTTGATGCAGCTAAGGAAGAGCAGGGAAGCCAGTTTAGCTGGAATTCAGGGAGGGGGAGAAAATGGGGCCACAGAGGTAACTAGCTGAGAGGAGGGATCATGTAGGACTTTATAAATAACTGTACTATGGCTTTGACCTTTCATTGGGATGACTTGGCAATCACTGGAGATTTTTGAAGACTAGTACAAAAGGTCTGATTCATATTTTATAAAATCCCTCTGGTCATTGTGTTGAAAACAGATTGAAGAAGGGACAAGAAGTGAGGGGGTTATTGCAATGATCCACCTAGATGATAATGGTTTGGGTCATGTTAGATTCTGGGTATGTTCTGAAGGCAGACTTCGAGAATTTGCTAATGGAAGAGAAAAATATATAACAATCTTAAATATTCTTAGTCACAAGAAACATGGATAGATAAACAAACAAATAAATATCCATATGGATAACAGTGAAAATGCAAGTCCCAGTGCTTACAAGACATCATGGGGAAATCTTAAATACAAAATGTTAGATAAAATAATAGTCTGCAGATTCAGCTTTATAGCAAACTAAGTCCTAGAAAAAGAGAGGAGATGTCAAACAGACATAGTGTATGTGAGGTTTCACAAACATTTGGAATGTTTATTTTTTTAAATCTGGAATACTAGGTACATGGGTGTTCACGATAATATTCTTATACCTTTTGAATGTCTGAAATATCTTCTAATAAATAAAAAATAAAATGCATCACAAAAAGGCAAAAAAACTCCTCCATGATGGTACCAATAATTAAAGCTTTTTGTTTGTATATTTTTCACTGCTTCCTTGCTGTGTTTCAGGGCAACATTTGGTCTACATTATATAAGCTTCCCCTATCCCCTACTTACTAATATTTTAGGACTAATATTTTCTCTAGGCAGAAAGTGATCATTTTTCCATTTCTATGATGAATGTATTGAATTTAACTTTTTTGAATATCCACCCAGTTACTCAATGTATTGAATAATCTATCTTTTTACTCACTAATTTAAAATAACTCCTTTATCAAACACCAAATTCCTAATTATCTGTGCCTGTATTAGAGGTACATATAATTTCTAGCCTGTTAATTGATTCTTCTCTGTGCATTCACTAATAGCACACTATTTCAATTATTGTAACTGCACATTATTTTAAAGTATATAAGATAATCCCCTCTCATTATTACTGTCCTTGAAAATTTTCCTTGCTTGTCTGATTGCTTCATTTTATCATATAAAATCAGCTTATCTGTTTTAAAAAAGAATGTTGTGTTGGTATGATTGTTGGGATGGAATTAAAATAATAAATTTGGATGAAATTGACATCTTTATGTTAGCAACATATTACACCTTCATTTGCATGCTAATAACTCTTTATTTCTGCCACAACATCTCACCCAACACCAATTGCAGCAGAATGTAGCAGTGGAACCACTGAGCCCTGTTGTTTACTTTGTTTTCTGGAGGATTTCTGGTGACTAGAACATGTTCTAAGACATAGTAGATGTTCAAAAATATTTATTTAATGAAAAATTTTATTTTCCTGGTAATCTATGAGATATATGCTTTTACCCCCATTTCACAGATAAAGAAACTGAGGTTCAATGGCTTTGATGATCTTGCCAGCATGGGTAGATCAAATAATTCAACCCAGACACGCTGGCTAAAAAGCCAGCACTTTGTTCAGGAACGTCAGTTCTGAGGAGCTCCAACATTCAGTGTGAATGTTGCTGCTGTTTTATTTCCATGCTTCAGGCTACTAGGATATTAAATGCCAAGTTTTCGTACCTTTATTAGTAATGCAGGACATTTTACATCCTATAGATCTATCCAAAAATCATTAATTTGTCTTCAGCTTACAGTTCTATCCCAATTTTCTATTTTTCTTATATCTTACTTTTTATATCTGGGTAGACTTAATTCAAGATTGATTTTGAATGAGGGAGAAATAATTACATAAATAAATAGTACATTCCCAAACTTCTTATAGCAGCAAATCTTTTAATTCTATCACCCAGGTGTGACTTGTACTCACCTATTTGTTTATTCCTTCCTCCATCATCAATTCTTACACCTTTAAAACAGTCCTAACTCACTTCCTTGTTTCCAGTGAATGCTTTCACAAATCCTTTTACAGTAATGTAGTAAGAGTAAATTTCAAAATCTCAAATTATTTCATGTCACTCTGCCATTGAAAATGCTAAAGGGCTTCCTTCTTCCATTTGATAAAGTTAAACTTTGAAAAATTGTCATTACAAAGCCCTGCTCACCTGTTCTATGACTGTCTTTCAGGTTTCATCTGTTACTTCTGTCTGCTTTCTCTTATGCACATCAGCCATTAGAAGTCTTTAATTTGTCCTGAACAAGACACTGTCTCTTATGTCTAGGATTTTCCACAATACTTTTCTCTCTACCTCCTATGGCATATCCATTCTTGACCCTCAGCTTAATCATTACTTCCTCAGTTTTGCTGTAGTGTACTTCTCCTTTCATAATACTGTAACATTAAATTGTGTTGATTAATTCTTAATATCTTGCTTCCCTGTGAAATAAGCTTTATGAGAAAAGGGATCATGTATTGTTTACCACTATATCCCCAAGACATGACATCGGTTCTGACACAGAGGAAGAGCTTAATATATGTTTTGTTAAATGAACAAAGAATAATCTAACAATGTTCTTCATGCTCAATTACTAAATGTTCTGCTTTTCTAATTATATAATTCCTTTTGCCTTCACCAGAACAATGTTTAGGTCTAATGAATTACTTTCTCTATGATAAATGTGTCATTAGAATTAAAAAAAAACCTGAGTTTCATAATCAGTAATGGACATGAAGTGAATTTAATATTATATCAATTTAGTGTTGTAATTAGATAAAAATAGCAGCAGTAAAAACACAAGAAATATTATGGACAAAAAGCATAGAATGGGAAGCTCATTGAAAATTATGAAAAACCATTTAATAAAGATTTGAGATGTGTTTACAGCAATTAAATGAACATTTAGGGGAAATAAGAGGCTTGTGTACTTACTAACTGTTAACCTTGAGGTACACTCCAACCTCTAAAATAGTATAATCTGTTATCTACTTCATACTCTTGTGAGACTGTTCTACTATATTGACTAGTAATTGAATAGTAAAGAATCCTTCCTAGCCAAGTTTATGTCCATATTTGTTTTCAAAATCATTGCTAGCTACAGCTACTTTTAATGATCTCGGATTTTAAAAAAATTAAAAAAATAATAGAATATGGAGATGAAACATTATATTAAAAAAAACCAAACGGAGTACAGAGGAACAGTATATGTTTAATATTTGAAAGAATCCCGGCCAGGCACAGTGGCTCACGCCTGTAATCCCAACACTTTGGGAGGCCGAGGAGGGTGGATCTCATGAGGTCGGGGGTTTGAGACCAGCCTGACCAACATGGAGAAACCCTGTCTCTACGAAAAATAAAAAAAAATAAAAAAAAAAAAATGCCTGGGCGTGGTGGTGCATGCCTGTAATCCCAGCTACTCCAGCCTGGGCAACAAAGGAAAGAAGAGAAAGAAAGAATCCCCTAGGTCTCTAGTCTCTCTGAATAAAGGGGCATGCTGTAGAGTTCATGCACCCAGTAGCCAATACCAGTCATGAGAGCCTTAGAAAATTTTTGATGAGACATCTTGGAAGGAAAAGAAGCTTGTGTTTATTATCCTTGACATTTTTATGCCCTCAACAAATGTCTTAATGGAAAAAAATTAAAAGGAAAGGATATTGGAAGACAAGTTGATAGCTTAGGAAAAAGGAAAAAAGCAGTCTAGTGAAGTAAATAAATTACAAATTCCGTGACTTTGTAGCCTTCAGCCATACAATTTCAGATCTCCCATTCCTATCATTTAATAATATTTTAGGCAGATCCCATTTCTTTAAAATCACGTTGGAGCTCCATTTAAATCCAACCCAGGCCTATCAAATTTGAAGCTCCAATCTTACCAGCTCAGGCTTGTTCTCCCTGGGCTGTCGCAGCTCTGTAGGCTAATTCTAACTGCCATCATTGTTTTCTATGAAGATGGTAACCGCATGATGCCTATCTTATACAGACATGAAAATGTTTTTTGGGGAGTGAGAGGTGGGCCTCTGTATGACATCACTGGTAAGCAAGAAACTGCATTCCACTCTTCCTTATTTCCTAGCGGTACACCCTATAGACTCTAGCTTCTTCAGCTGCCTCACTTTGTGGAGTAGATGAGGTACTAGAAAGATAGGTCAAATCTTTTTATTTTATTTTATTTTTTTATTATTTTTATTCTTTTTTTTATTATTATTATACTTTAAGTTTTGGGGTACATGTGCACATTGTGCAGGTTAGTTACATGTGTATACATGTGCCATGCTGGTGTGCTGCACCCATTAACTCGTCATTTAGCATTAGGTATATCTCCTAATGCTATCCCTTCCCCCTTCCCCCACCCCACAACAGTCCCCAGAATGTGATGTTCCCCTTCCTGTGTCCATGTGTTCTCATTGTTCAATTCCCATCTATGAGTGAGAACATGCGGTATTTGGTTTTTTGTCCTTGTGATAGTTTACTGAGAATGATAATTTCCAGTTTCATCCATGTCCCTACAAAGAACATGAACTCATCATTTTTATGGCTGCACAGTATTCCATGGTGTATATGTGCCACATTTTCTTAATCCAGTCTATCATTGTTGGACATTTGGGTTGGTTCCAAGTCTTAGCTATTGTGAATAGAGCCACTGTAAACATACGTGTGCATGTGTCTTTATAGCAGCATGATTTATAGTCCTTTGGGTATATACCCAGTAATGAGACGGCTGGGTCAAATGGTATTTCTAGCTCTAGATCCCTGAGGAATCGCCACACTGACTTCCACAATGGTTGAACTAGTTTACAGTCCCACCAACAGTGTAAAAGTGTTCTTTCTCCACATCCTGTCCAGCACCTGTTGTTTCCTGACTTTTTAACGATTGCCATTCTAACTGGTGTGAGATGGTATCTCATTGTGGTTTTGATTTGCATTTCTCTGATGGCCAGTGATGGTGAGCATTTTTTCATGTGTCTTTTGGCTGCATAAATGTCTTCTTTTGAGAAGTGTCTGTTCATATCCTTCACCCACTTTTTGATGGGGTTGTTTGTTTTCTTCTTGTAAATTTGTTTGAGTTCATTGTAGATTCTGGAAATTAGACCTTTGTCAGATGAGTAGGTTGTGAAAATTTTCTCCCATTTTGTAGGTTGCCTGTTCACTCTGATGGTAGTTTCTTTTGCTGTGCAGAAGCTCTTTAGTTTAATTAGATCCCTTTTGTCAATTTTGACTTTTGTTGCTATTGCTTTTGGTGTTTTAGACATGAAGTCCTTGTCCATGCCTATGTCCTGAATGGTAATGCCTAGGTTTTCTTCTAGGGTTTTTATGGTTTTAGGTCTAACGTTTAAGTCTTTAATCCATGTTGAATTAATTTTTGTATAAGGTGTAAGGAAGGGATCCAGTTTCAGCTTTCTACATATGGCTAGCCAGTTTTCCCAGCACCATTTATTAAATAGGGAATCCTTTCCCCATTGCTTGTTTTTCTGAGGTTTGTCAAAGATCAGATAGGTGTAGATATGCGGCGTTATTTCTGAGGGCTCTATTCTGTTCCACTGATCTATATCTCTGTTTTGGTACCAGTACCATGCTGTTTTGGCTACTGTAGCCTTGTAGTATAGTTTGAAGTCAGGTAGTGTGATGCCTCCAGCTTTGTTATTTTGGCTTAGGATTGACTTGGTGATGCGGGCTCTTTATTGGTGCCATATGAACTTTAAAGTAGTTTTTTCCAATTCTGTGAAGAAAGTCATTGGTAGCTTGAGGATGGCATTGAATCTATAAATTACCTTGGGCAGTATGGCCATTTTCACGATATTAATTCTTCCTACCCATGAGCATGGAATGTTCTTCCATTTGTTGGTATCCTCTTTTATTTCATTGAGCAGTGGTTTGTAGTTCTCCTTGAAGAGGTCCTTCACGTCCCTTGTAAGTTGGATTCCTAAGTATTTTACTCTCTTTGAAGCAATTGTGAATGGGAGTTCACTCATGATTTGGCTCTCTGTTTGTCTGTTATTGGTGTATAAGAATGCTTGTGATTTTTGTACATTGATTTTGTATCCTGAGACTTTGCTGAAGTTGCTTATCAGCTTAAGGAGATTTTGGGCTGAGACAATGGGGTTTTCTAGATATACAATCATGTCGTCTGCAAACAGGGACAATTTGACTTCCTCTTTTCCTAATTGAATACCCTTTATTTGCTTCTCCTGCCGAATTGCCCTGGCCAGAACTTCCAACACTATGTTGAATAGGAATGGTGAGACAGGGCATCCCTATCTTGTGCCAGTTTTCAAAGGGAATGCTTCCAGTTTTTGCCCATTCAGTATGATATTGGCTGTGGGTTTGTCATAGATAGCTCTTATTATTTTGAGATACGTCCCATCAATACCTAATTTGTTGAGAGTTTTTAGCATGAAGGGTTGTTGAATTTTGTCGAAGGCCTTTTTTACATCTATTGAGATAATCATGTGGTTTTTGTCTTTGGTTCTGTTTATATGCTGGATTACATTTATTGATTTGCATATATTGAACCAGCCTTGCATCCCAGGGATGAAGCCCACTTGATCATGGTGGATAAGCTTTTGGATGTGTTGCTGGATTCGGTTTGCCAGTATTTTATTGAGGATTTTTGCATCAATGTTCATCAAGGATATTGGTCTAAAATTCTCTTTTTTGGTTGTGTCTCTGCCCGGCTTTGGTATCAGGATGATGCTGGCCTCATAAAATGAGTTAGGGAGGATTCCCTCTTTTTCTATTGATTGGAATAGTTTCAGAAGGAATGGTACCCGTTCCTCCTGGTACTGCTGGTAGAATTCAGCTGTGAATCCATCTGGTCCTGGACTCTTTTTGGTTGGTAAGCTATTGATTATTGCCACAATTTCAGATCCCGTTATTGGTTTATTCAGAGATTCAACTTCTTCCTGGTTTAGTCTTGGGAGAGTGTATGTGTCAAGGAATTTATCCATTTCTTCTAGATTTTCTAGTTTATTTGCGTAGAGGTGTTTGTAGTATTCTCTGATGGTAGTTTGTATTTCTGTGGGATCGGTGGTGATATTCCCTTTATCATTTTTTATTGCATCTATTTGATTCTTCTCTCTTTTTTTCTTTATTAGTCTCGTTAGTGGTCTATCAATTTTGTTGATCCTTTCAAAAAACCAGCTCCTGGATTCATTAATTTTTTGAAGGGTTTTTTGTGCCTCTATTTCCTTCAGTTCTGCTCTGATTTTAGTTATTTCTTGCCTTCTGCTAGCTTTTGAATGTGTTTGCTCTTGCTTTTCTAGTTCTTTTAATTGTGATGTTAGGGTGTCAATTTTGGATCTTTCCTGCTTTCTCTTGTGGGCATTTAGTGCTATAAATTTCCCTCTACACACTGCTTTGAATGTGTCCCAGAGATTCTGGTATGTTGTGCCTTCTCATTGGTTTCAAAGAACATCTTTATTTCTGCCTTCATTTCTTTATGTACCCAGTAGTCATTCAGGAACAGGTTGTTCAGTTTCCATGTAGTTGAGCGGTTTTGAGTGAGTTTCTTAATCCTGAGTTCTAGTTTGATTGCACTGTGGTCTTTTTAAACTATCGGTTGTGCTTCAGGAAAGTCACGCACAAGAGTGTGGGCTGCTCCACAGCAGTCTCTACTCCCTTATTTGTCATCTCCCTGACTTGCCATCTCCTTCTCTTTTTCCCCTCATGTTCAAATAATCTCAGGAAACTACATAAGCAGATGTCTAATTGGCAAATGAGATATTAGTTCCTACTGCAGGCAGACATCCTGTTTTCCATGAGTAATAAGTAATTTTTTTGGACCTCATCTCACTGGGCTGGGGGTGGATGCATAACCACTGTGCTCCTCTATCTGTCACCCTCTCCTATCATATCTTTTTATAGAAGGGTAAGAAGATCAGCAAATAAAATACTTGAATCATTTTTGTCCTCAGTTTTGGGTTATAATCACGAAACCTGGGGCAACATGAAGGTTCCTCTCAGCATAGTAACTATTGGTTACAAAAAAACAAACCACAAAAAAGCTGTTTGTTCCCTTCTGTTTATTGTTTCCAAGGTAAAGATGTTATCTGTTCCATTAACTTTTGGATTGTGTGTAAATCAATTTGTACAATTTTTTAAAACACGAGTTGCATATTTCTCACTTATCGATGATTGCATTTTCAAGGCAAATGGGTATTTATTGGCAGAAAGAATTAACTCACATATTAGTCTACTATACTTCAACATAATCAACCAAGTGGAATAAGGGCTGTTAGCTAATAAGTAGTTGGATCTGCTTTTTGCAGAAATGTATTTCAATACGGACCTCTGAATGCAGTAAAAGAACCTTATATAATTTTGTTTTTAAGAGTTTCCCCACATCAGTTTTTCCAAAGGGAGAAATAAAGGATTTAATTGGAATTTCCTGTCCTAGATACAATATTTTGAAGTCTTAATATGTTGCATACTCTGTTCTTATTTCAGGATATGCTGTACTACCCTGTTCAGTAAAGTAGTCCCATTTTAATAAAATAGCACAAAATCTTATTATACTGATGACTTCTTATGTTTTTATGAACCTGTATGTTTTTGTGAAATTCATATTAATAGATGTTAGAAAGCAGAATTTATTTTTTTAATTTTCATATTTTCTTTATGTATATAAGAATTCCATCACACTAGAGGTAAACTAAAGAAAAGCCTTGGTGTTATGAAGCACTGCCTTTAAAATTGTAAAATATAATCATTAGTGGGAGTCTACCTCTTTCACAGCATTGTTTTAAGCACCTCTACATTGTAATCCTTGGATTTAGTTTGCTAGTACATTTTGTTCTCTTTGATCCTTAATAATGTAGCTAAACAGATGATAAATAATTTACTTCAGATTCACCAAAATTGACACAGATTTTCATATTAGTTACTTTTATATCTTTATATTTATTATCAAACTAAGTTATCTTTGCATCAATGGGAATAAAGAGCACCTTGTCACAAGATAACTTTGATATCTAATTCATTCTCCACTATGTAGTAAAAGTGTTTACATATATAAAACTACAGAAATTTTTGCATATATGTAACTGTAGAAATATTTTGACATTTTTGGGAAATAATTTCATTCCAGTTTGTACTTAAATAAGATTAATGAGTTAAATATAAATTTCTTTATTGATATTCTATTTTGAAGAAGATAAGAAAATGTATTAATTCACTATATTGATTGCAAGGAGATTTTAAAGGTCTAAAATAAGTCACCAAAGGGTTTAAATCTAATTAAAATTAATGCACTTTATTTAATTCCATAATCTATGGAAATAATGTCCATTTGGTTGCAATCAGTTTGTTGTTTGTATACTTCCCAGGGTGTTTTTTTGCACTCATGAATTACATTATTTCACAATTATTGCAAACTTTATTTAAAAATTAAAATATTTAAATGGTATTACAATTTTGCTTTTACTATCAATGTTAGGAATCCACAGTTTAGCCACTGTAGGTCAAATAAATAATTCTGACAAATTGTAGCCAGTTTCATTGGAAAGGTAAATATAATTTATGGTACGGGGGTATGTGGGGTACACAGAATCTTCCAAAACAGATGAGTTTACAAAATAAACAGCTAACACATAACTATGTATTACATGAACATTTATTCTTGTAAGTCTGCAGATAGAACTGACTGTATGGATGCAGAATATCTAGAAAGAAAAGTACTTGAGAACTCCAGATAGAAGTAACAACAAAAAAAAAAGACACCTTGGTCTACTAGGAAGATGCTTATGAATTCCAATTCTTGAATAGCAGAACTGCCCCAACATTGTAGGTCACCAAGCATCAAATTAGAAATCTGAGTTCTAAGATTAAAAGTTGCAGACACAATATAAAGCATGGTAATCAATTTTCTACCACCAGGTGGAACCGGAAAGCTGTTTGCCATTTTCAGGATAAGAAAAATGGCCATCAAAAGTGGAGAGAATAGGAAAATGCTAAACGGTTTTCAAGCATTATTGACAGTGATCATAAACAATGAACACCATTTTGAAAGGCATCTACTTCAATGAGAAATAAAAAAAAGGTGCCAAAGTTAGATTTTAAAAGTTGATTGTACATGAAAGTAGCTTAAATTCACTGCCCTTAACGTTGGTTTCTCCTTCAATAACTCCAACGGGTTTTTTAAAGTGTTCATTTAATTCCTGTTACCACCACACACAAAAAATACCCTAAAATTGTGTTAAGACTTTTCATCTACTTTTTAAACTGTCAGGTGAAAAAATAAATTCACTTGTAATACTAGAGCTGCATTCTCAGCTCTTTAACTCCATTATTAAATAAGTTATATCTCACTGATTTTAAACTGTTCTACTTCAGCATTAATAAAATTTTATAGCTACATTGTACTTTCCCCTCTCTCACACAGATCACAGCCTGCTTGCTTAGTGAATACCATATGCTTCGCTTCTATTCAAGTGCTTCATGCCATTGTGCATTTATATTACATTGCTATATCTGTACCTTTAGTTTAAAACATTGTAGTGAATTTCCCAGGCAAGATATATTCCATAAATATTAATACTTAGACATGTAGGAACTTACAAAGCTCCTATTGCTGTTATTTACATTTTATCATTTGACCTTTAAAATAATTATAACTAGGACATTTCTGCTGTCTCTCCATGTTGTCATTTGATTTCTTCTCAAGTAATTAATCTTATCATAACTAAAAATAATCTTCATTAGTAAAATAAAACCATTAGGGGAAATTTGTAATACATTCCAAATACATATAAAAGCAATGTTAAATTTCATCCTGCCCTGCACTTAGTCTGAGTAATTGTCTATTAATCAGACTATTGGTCTGATTTGTGATCTCAATGTATCCAAGCTTATATTCCCCGAAGTCCTAACACGGTACCTTACATAGTATGGATGCATATGATGATTATTTATAAAATGACTAAATAAATGACCAAACCATAATAATGTTTTAACTATTAATTAAATGCTATTTTCTCTTTCATAGCTTAAATTTTGATCAAAAAAAATTAACAACACATGCTTCCAAATCCTGAGCTTACTTCAGAGAGTTTTAAGGTATCTCTTAATAATATGTTACCACATTTACTACCCTATTATTGTAGGTACTAACTATTGACCTCCTCCTGTAAGATATAACAGAAAAGAATTTTTTCACAGTGGATTTCCCCAGAGTTGCTTATATAATCGTATTGCTATTTTTAATTTCTATTTTTCAATGTTCTGACTCTAGTGTCTACAGAGCAAATTTAGTAAAGTAAACACATGAGTCAGGCCAGATATAGGACATAAGGAGTGTTCAAACTTGTGGTGAATTGGTTGTTGGATGTCTACTGAACCGCAAATTCGAAGAAAACAATTCAAAAGGAAAAAAAAGATGCTGACACCATGTTGGCAGCCAAATAAAACCTATCTACTGGTAGAATTTGTTTCATATGCAATCTCTGATTTACTAGGTACTTTTTAACTTACCATACTTAAAATTATGTTTCACTAACTATAGACAGAGTCTTGATTTTCTATTTTGGAACCTGGGGATGATATTAGCTACCCTCTTCATTTCCATATCTTCTCATTTTTATTTCAATATTTATTTGTTAAATCTTGAACATCGTTGAAGTTGTAAATATTGGTGTATTGTTTATTAGCTATAAGTCTATGACTTCAGATTTAAAGTAGAGAGCCTGTGAGCAGTGATTACATTATTATGCGGATTGCAACAGAGTTCACTGAGAGTCAAGCGGAGGGCTTCAATTATATGACCTTATCTGCAGTTCCCTGAGTTATCCAGAAAGAATGTTCAAATAATTTCTCTTTACTTACTGACTACTTATTGCTCTATATTATGACATGTTTTAATTTGCTTTATCATAAACTCTTTTTCCTTGGAGTTTATGGTTTTGTTTTCCAGCTGGGAGAAAAAACAGATGCATTCCATTCGATACGTTGTTTTTAATTTATTCCAATCCCTTGTGGAGACTGAGTGCCTGACTTTTCTAATTTGGACCCCTTTTCAGTGGTAAATTTTAGGAATCATTGGTTCTAGCTGTGGTGCAGACATGTGGCCTGGGTTCCAGCAGTCAGATACAAATATAGGTGTGTGTTTTGGAATTGAGCTAAGGGAGGAAACAGGCAGGGTGGGAGGCATCCATTTTGTTGCAATGCATGGCTAGTAGAGGTAGTATTGTTCTGGGGGCTTTTAGAGGCCAAAGCTCCTTTATCTGGTTAGTTGCTTGGTGTGGTAGTGGGAATTTTTTATGCAAGTTTAACATAGAGAGTAACTTCATTGCTTTCCCAATGACTCTGTGACTATATGCCTTTATATTTCTCTTTATACTTAAAACTAGGCAATGGGTAATCTTGCCTAAAGTTTAAAAACTCTAATCAATACTGAATTTCTTTTTCCTCTTTCCTTTTCAGAAAATTTTCTTCATCATTAGTGTTTTTATAATTTGGCAGTGCTAAGTATCTAAGAGTGGTTCTTTTTTATTTATTATGACTCACACTCAGGAGACCCTAACAATTTACAGGCTTGAGTCTCTCCTCTTCTCTTATAATTTCTAACTATCATTTTCTCTAACCTCTCTTGGTGGAACTGCTACCAAAGCAAATATCATCTCTTCTGGATTGATCTCCTGTGCTTCTAGTCTTTTTGCTTGTATATTCCAACTCTGCATTTTTATCTAAACTCCTAAATATTTCTATGAGATTATCTTCCAAAACAATTTTTTTTTTTAATTTCAGCAATCACTCTTTTAATTTCAACAGGTCTTTCCTCTCCATTTCTCCACCACAACTCCTGTTCTGTTTGAATCTTGCTGGGAATAATAATTATCATTATTTTATTTTGGATTTGTGTATTTATTTGTTATGATCCTTTTATCCCCTTAATACTGAAGAGAAAATCAGCACCTCCAGAATCATGTTCAACAGAAATTTAAGTTAAATATTTAAGCCTGTGGAAAAACAAAATCCATAAGATTTTATTCCTTTGAACAATCATCACCACCCTTTATAATACTTCAATATAGTCTTCTAAATTATTGTTTATACTACTCTACTTTTCAAATACATGCTTGAATCTCTTTTTAATGTACTTTGTTTTCACTTACTGAAACTCCTTGTTTTGAAAATATATATTGGACTCTCTTTTTAAATATTATAGTTTTGATTTTTTTAAACAAATCTATGTTTACTAATGAGTGTAAGTAACACCCAACCTTCGCTATAGACCCAAAACAATTTCAGTACAACAGAACAGAAGCAGTTGCTCTCCTTTGGCTGGATATATTTCTCTCATCTCATCCTGCATGCTGATATTCAGCAAATAACAAAAGCCATATTTCAAATTCCGAGTACAAGATATAAGGACATTAAATGGATTCCTTTGTCTGTGAATATGATGTGTTAAATGGTAGGTTTTACCGTATAGAAAGCAAAAAGAAATTAGACTACTCAATCTGGGGCCTCTCAAATACCAGATTATAGAGAACTGTAACCCAGCTCCAAATTATCTGCTAAGGTGGACTTCATTTTATTTAAATTATTCTAGGAAAAGTTTTATTTTTCCCGAATGATAAATGTCTAGCCAGACTTAACTGCAGGGAAATAGTACTGTGATTAATGAAAGAGGTGTAAGTCATCGTTCAATATACATAACTTGAATTAATATTTGCCCTCTTTTTCTAGGCACCTTGTACCCTCAAAGCTTCATCGGGGACTGGCATTTTGCCTTACTATATCACCCTTTAAAGAAAGTCTGGGCCATGATTTCCAACAGAAAATATTGCTTTGTTTACTTTCCATCTCCCAGAAATTCATTCAATTCTCACTTTTTCTATTTATTTTTCATCAATAAAAGCTTATAATTTATTAAAAATTTCTTTTTCATTGTATCAATGGAGTCTCATGAGAGAGAGCAGATAAATGCATATGGTTCATAAACTACTTGGAACCAGGGCATAGACCCAAAGAATAAATCATCTCAATCTTTAGTGCATCTTATTTCATTTATTTAACTAATATTTATTGAAGATGCATGTGTGAAAAACATTATGGAAGGTTTAAAGATAAGCAAGATATGTTCTCTACATTGAACGAAATTACAACCTCATAAGTAAAGAAAAAAATGAATAATACCTGCTCTGGCAGAACATAGTAAAATCTATGCAAGTTCATAGAAGGAAGAAATCACACTGAATTAAGGAGATTAAAAATATTCATGAAGAGATAGAATTTTTGATTTAACAAAACCTTCTAGGAAGGCAGAGGAAACAGCATTAAAAAAAGATGTAGAAGGCGGAAACCACAAAGTATATTTAGGATCATGTAATTTGGAGTACATGCTATATATAAGAGAATCGAGAGATAAGGATACAAAAATAAGTTAGTACTAGAGCATAGACAGCCTTAAAGAAATAAAGCAGATATATTTAGATCTAATTTAATAACGAATGCTGAACTATTAAACACTTTCCAAGCATGGGACTGCCAGACAAGGGTCAACATCCAGATTCCTCAAAATATGTTTAATAGAATACTTGTTCCTGTTGACCTTTTAATGAGTCTGCTTAGGAAAACATTTCTCAGTCAAGCAGATTTTGGGATACATCAAATAAAATGCCTTTCCATATAGATTTTTAATACACATTGCCTTATATTTTTTAAAAAGTAAGATTAAGAACTTACTTTTTTATTATTTACTATTACTATTATTTTCCTTTCCTGTGATTACCTCCACTCAGATCTCCAGCCTTGTGGTAGGTTTTTTTTTTGTTCTTGTTTGTTTGTTGCCACAGGAGAAATGGAGAAAGGACAACTGGGGATTTCATATCATCTTTCTTAATTCCCACGATTAAAGAAGCAGGCTTCTGTGGAAATGGCAGAATTATTTGCACAGAGGCAACAATAGCAGTTGGTAAATGTGTTTCAGTAGAACCCATGGTGTCCCCACCTCCAGGGTGTTCTTCAGCCAAGTGTGTCCCCCAACAATTCATATGTTGAAGCCCTATCCCCCACCCAGTATGTCAGAATATGACTGTATTTGGAAATGGGCCCTTTGAGATGTGATTAAATTGAGACTGTTGAGGTGGGCCCTATTACAATCTGACTGGTGTCTTCCGAAGAAGAGGAAATTTGAACACACAAAAGACATCAGGAATGTGGGCGCAACAGAGGAAACCCCATGTGAGGACACAGCGAGAATACAGCCATCTGCAAGCCAAGGAGAGAGGACTGGGGAGAAACCAAACATTGATCTACGACTCCTAGCCTCCAGAACTGTGAAAAAATAAACTTCTGTTGTTTAAGCCACCAGTCTGTGGTAGTTTTCTATGGCAGCACTAGCAAACGAATACTATGGCCACAAAGATCCATGTAAGTTAGAGCAGAATAGTGCAAGATGGGAGAGTTTTAGAAGAGCAAGTATTAACCATTACGTAGTATCCTGATGAAGTGAAATTCATATCCTACAGAGGAGAGAAAGGGAATGATATGGGATAGAAGTAAGAAAAAGGCCTTTCCATGTTTGGAAATCCACTCAGCAGAAAGTTCCACATTTCTTCCCAGGACATAGTTAGTTGAACAGGAGCCTATGGAGCGGATATGCAGGGGCATGAAGTAGGTTAAAAGAACCGGTTGAGTTAGCCAGATAAGAATCACCACAAGCAACGCCCCCCCCAACACACACCAGACACACACACACACGCACACACCACAAGCATCCCACACCCCCTGCCCACACAAACAGAGGAAGATGAGAGTTTGCTATAGATAGTGTCTGTATATATCTTTCTCATACATCCATTGATGAGGTAATGGATATGTCCCAAAGGTTACCTGAGGGAGCCTAAGGAGACACCAGAATGATGCAACTAGACAGCCAAACAGAGATGACTGAGAAGCAGTTGGATCCCAGGAGCCCATTCATAAAAAAGCTCTGTGAAGTAGTAAGTAGGGCAGATGTGTGTCCTCAGAACAAGCAGTAGGCATTGGACTCATGGCTCACCAGGAAGCTTGCCAGAAGATGACATTAGCTGTTGTCAGCAGCTAGATAATAAGTAGCTACACTGTCTACCTGAGAAGTTTATGAGACCAGAATGAGTCATGGACCCATTACACACCCATTGATAAAGGGCGTTTCCCCACTTTGCTGCAGTCAGAAAGTCACCAGGTAGCTGGTGGTGGGGGGTAATAGAAGTGGGAAGGAGATGTGGGGTTTGGAAAAGAAGTCTGTTAATACTTTCAAATCTGACTGAAACCACTCAAAAACATACTTTAATCTATTAATGAAAACAGAGGCTCAGATTTAAGAAGGTTATATCAAATAAAGTTCAAGTTTTATACGCCAACTAACAATTAGCAAATTTATAGCAATCAAACACATTAAGACTTTAAACTGTGTGTGTGTGTGTGTGTGAGTGTGAGTGTGTGTGTGTGTGTGTGTGTTTCACTCTAAAGGGAAATCAAAATGCCTCTCATCCTCACTGGTACCCTATTTTATCCACCTAAGGAGGAGGGTGACTGGACTAGATTTGCCAGGTTACAAAATATAGTTCTCTGTCACAGTTTTTGAGTGTGAAACTTCCAAGGGAACTAAAAATAGTTCATTTGAGCACGCTCCCCCACTTTTTTTGTTTGTTTGTTTTTGCTTTGTTGCAGTCAGTGTGGTAATTATAATCCCTATTACTTTTGAGAAACTTTCTCCTCCTCCCTCATGACAGTTGATTCCCTGGGGCTTCTGTGAGGAGTTTAGGATTAAAGGGAAACAAAGTCTTCCTGTCTTCCTGTCATTACCTCCTTCCTTGCTTTCCTCCTGCCTTGTGGTCTTTCTCAGTCCTTCTTTTCTGGTGATGATAAATGACAATGGATTTTTATTTTCCCTTATCACGGTGTTTAGAATTGGAGATTCTGGATGCTGGAGCATAACAGACAAGGAAGATCTCATGGCTAATTTGCATCTGAGTTCATTAGCCTAATGGTCAGAGAAACATTGAAGACTTCTGTCTGGTGTAGTTCAGATCCTTAAAAGTTCTGCTTGGAATTTGGGTTCAAGGCAGTAAGAGAAAAAAACATTGCTTTACCTGACATTTGCTGGCCTTTCCTTTCTTCCAAATATGTATTTTCATAAAGGTTTTGCTGAGGGAAGTCCTCCAGTCAAAATACTATCTCCAAATATTTAAAACCTCCTCGAGTTAAGCTAAAATGTTTTAAAATAAATTTTTAATTCCTCAGTCTTTCTTTGTTGAAGACTTGAAATTTTAAAGAGTTTCAGGCAGTCATTTTGTAGGATGCTCTCAATATTTCACATGATTAGAAAATGTTGGCAGGAATACCAAAGTAACTTCTTAGTGCATCATATGAAAGGCAACATAAAAACATCTTTATTGATTATGGTTACCTTGATCCCTTGGTTAAGATGGTGTCTCACAGGTTCCTCCATGATAAAGTTACAAATTTTCCCTTAATAGTTATTAACTATTTTAGGGAGGCATGTCAAAAGCACACAATTATACTAGTTCTCCTCAAACTTTCATCCCTAATATTAGTACTCATTGAGGAGTCACAATTATTACTGTAGTGTTTGCCTAATGGTGACTTCATATTTTTCTCTTTCCTTCTATATTTATTAATTAGAATTCTTCAGTAAGAAAGAGCTATGCCTTATCCCCTATTTACTTATTTATATTAGTATGGACTACTGGATATTTATTTTATTTTATGGGTTAAAACCTAATATCATTATTTATTTTGTGGCCCAAAAGATTCCATCTTAGCCCATTAGGACCTCCTTCATGTTGTTTCTTTTGACCAGCCCCCATATAATTTGGAGCAATTCCTTACTTTCTGCCACCACAACATTCTTCAGGCTTATCTTGTATTTTCCCTGCCCCATTCCTGGAATCAACCAATACTCCAAGGAGCCCTGGATATTTATATTGGAGGATGATGTTTACCAAACAAGATCTGAGCCTTAAGTGTTGCTAGGATTTGAATATGTTCCCTAAAGTTCATGTGTTGGAAACTTAATGCCCAATGCAACAGTGTTGGGAGGTGGGCCTAATAAGGCCTTATTAGTTCATAGGGCTCTGCCTTATAGAATGGGTTAACATCCTACAGCTGGAGAATGGGTTTGTTATAAACATGAGTTCATCCTCCTCATTAGCTCCCTTTTACACATACTGTCTTTGTCTTGCCCTTCTGCCTTCTGCCATGGGATGACATAGCAAGAAGGCCCTCACAAGATTCTGGCCCTGAATTTTGGACTCCCCAAGAAAATAAATCTGTCTTTATAAATTACTCAGTCACAGGTATTCTGTCGTAGCAACACAAATTTACTAAGACATGTTTGCTCATTTCAACTGAGATGTCATTGCCTCTGTTCTGTCTCAGAGACATGGCCAGGAATTGTAAGTATATATACTAGCAGACATACATAGATGCACATCTGTATTTCTGTATCTATCTTTTTTGTTTATATACATTGAAAATCATGAGTTTATACTGATTCCAATCTCATCCACAAGAACTGTCATAAATTGGAGGAGGTTAAAGAGAAATAACAACTAAAGGCAATGCAGGATCTTATAGTTGTGGAACACAAAATAGACATTAATGAAAAAAGATAAAATTCAAATAAGGCCTATAATTTAGTCAATAGTATTGTATCAGTGTTAACCCCTTCTTTTGATAATTGCACTATGATTATAAAAGATAAATGTTAAGGGAAATTTATGTATGGAAAGCGTATGTGTGAACTCTACTGATTTTCCAACTTTTGTGTAAGTTTAAAATTGGTTCAAATTAAAAGGTTTTTTAAATGTCATTAAAATATGTTTAACCTAATATTTCCAAACTCCCTTGAATATGTAATTTTATTTTTCAGGAAAGGTATTAACACCCATCCAAAAACATTAATTTTGCCTTGGAACACAAATTTGGCAACCATATGAAATTACAGAATCACTTTTTATACAGCATACACACAAATTAATTACATTGCATTTTGGCTTAATGTGTTTCTACTGTGGCTGCAGATTTTGCAAAATTATTAAGCAATCTCTCTGGTGAAATAGTTATTTGAGGAATCCTAAAATTCCCTTAAGCTTAAATGCTCATGATAGAAAACTGAACAAAACCACCTTTCTGTAATTTTACACTTAGCAATTGAATACAGGCATAATGAAATCTTGAAAGCTAAGCAAACAAATGTAAATCAGGTATTCTGTTTTTCTTTTCTATTTTTAAAGATACCAATTACTTTGAACACAACAGATAAACTTAACAGCTAATGTTTATAAGAATTTTCATTTCACAAAGAGCATTGCAGCAATATCTAGATCTGCTGTTTGAACTTGTTTGTGAAAATAACATACTTTCCCAATAAGTTAATGAAGAACTTCTTATGAAATAACCACCTCTGAGGAACATATTTACAATATTGCAACTTTTTAAAATTAATTCTGCGCCATGTAAAAGCAAATTTGCTTCCCCTTACTTTTAATATATTTATAAAATATAGCATTGGAATTCTTAAATCTTTTCATCCATTCAGAGTACTTCAAATATACATTCATATCATAGACCAACTGATTAGTATTTGAAACCTTCTCTTTCTTTGGTCTCATAAATCAAAATAACGTTATTTCAAAATATCCTTGTAATAATGTGTTATCAGTATTTGAGTCTAATAGCAACTATTATTTGCTTATACTAATAGAAGTTAACAATTATTTTCTCTGATACCTATATTTTAATCTTTATGTCTTCTGATTAATTTTCAAATAAATTTATCTTATTTAAGGCCTCTTCAATAATTATTTCTTCAATTCTTTATATTGTTCATTTCCTCCACATACACTTTCAAATGGTCACTAAAAACATACACCTTTTAAGCAGACAAAAGAGTTTTATACTTCCTGTAACTCATGGTGGCTTTCTTCTATAAAAATCTTCTATGACTGAATAATACATCACTTGAAAATAAAAAGGTTCAACATTATAGGTATTTAAATCACCTTTTTCTCAAAATACCTTTAATCCTAATTTCTGTAATATTTAAGGCATTGAATCAAAAGATTGGCCATGGTTAAAAACATGCTGTCGCTGTTCTTGCATCCTGTTATCTATTTGTTTGTTAATGTCATTGTTCCAAAAAAATCTAAATAAAATTATGAACATTTATTCTCTTACAGTCATGAAATTGTGATGTTTTGGTATAGGCCTAGGAATATTCTGATTTAGATATAAAATACAAACATGCAAGGCCTGGGACTTTTTCTTCTACTCCATCACAAATACAACATGTGGTTCTGGGTATCCTGCTTTGTCTTCTCCTGTCTCTCTCAAACTGCCAATTTTGACACCAAATTAAAAGACTAACTCTTACTTGTATAGATTCTGACTGATATAGATTAACAAAGCCAATGAGACAACTAAAGACCAATTACTATGGTTAGGCGTGGCTACATAATTTTCAAAGTAATTCTGTGAGTTGACTTCATCCAGTTTCAAGGCTTTAAATGGGGTTTATACGGTCATGACAGTCAAATTTGTATGTTCATCAACATTCTTATAATGGCCTAGGAGACGCTACATGACCTGGCCCATTGTTTCTTTTCAGATCTCAACTTTTACTACCTTTCTCTTCCTTCACTCTGCTCTATTTATGCATGTCTTCTTTATTTACTTATTTATTTAATTATTATTATTATTTTTTGAGACAGAGTTTCGCTCTTTTTGCCCAGGCTGGAGTGCAATGGCGCGATCTCGGCTCACTGCAGCCTCTGCCTCCCGGGTTCAAGGGATTCTCCTGCCTCAGCCTCCTGAGTAGCTGGGATTACAGGCATGCACCACCATGCCAGGCTAATTTTGTATTTTTAGTAGAGATGGGGTTTCTCCATGTTGATCAGGCCAGGCTCAAATGCCTGAACTCACATGATCTGCCTGCCTCGGCCTCCCAAAGCGCTGGGATTACAGGCGTGAGCCACCACACCCGGCTTATGCTTGTCTTCTTGATGTTCCTCAAGTCATCAGATGTGCTTGCATCTCAGAGTCATGCTTTTCCTTTTGCCTGGAAAACTTATATCTCAGATATGTGCATAATTATTACTTTAATTTGCTCAGGTCATTGTAAATACCAGCTCCTTGATGAAGTCATACAATGACTGTATCATTTAAATTAAACCCACTGCCACATCCTTGTGTTCTTCATTGCCCTTCCCTACTTAATTTTTCTCCATAGCACTACTGCCAGCAGAAATATTTGTATTTTACTTGTTTATTATTGTTTATTTTGTCTCTCCAGTTAGAATAAAAACTCCCCAAGAGCAGAGATTTTTCTGTTGGTTTTTTAAGAACACCTGAAATCATTCTGTCACACAGTAAATATTCAATAACTAATTGCTAAATAAGTGAATAAATAAATGGATTAGATAAAAATTATTATCTCAACTTTCCATATAATATGATTGAAAATTAAGTGGAGCAGGTTGGTTCAATGTTAATTGGGTTTGGCAGTTAATGAGTCAACCATTTCTGTCTGCCAAAACCAGTGTTCTTTCCTCTATGCCACATTTCTTTCCTGAATTTGCAACATGCCTACTACAAAACAGAAAGAATTTTGTTTGTGATTAGGATTTGTGATTCCTGAAGAGTATAATTTCAGCTGCTGCTTTACTGAGATAAATTTCTTTATCATACATTTTATAATAATAATAATATGACTTGTTTTGGTTTGTGACAGGAAACATTAAAATTCAGGTAAAGAACTATAAAAAAAAATCATGTAGTAACTATACCATAGGTATACGTAATATTCATTTTAGCAGAATGATTGCATCACCAAATTTGAGCTCTCTCTTTAATGACTGTCAATGACCTTCGTGGTACTTCACATGTAAAACTTAGGTGATCTCAGTTATTTGTATGATTCAATATATTCCCTTCTAAGATCCTTTGATTTACCATTTCGTTCCTATGATATTTAACCTAATGATTTTTAAAAAGTAAACATCCAATTCTAAATAAATGTATGCATATGTTTGTATGTAAATACATGTGTAGATGTATATGTACTTTATAAATATTTACATAACTAACAGATACAACTAGAATCAAGCCCACATTTGAATATGTGAAATATACTTATATCCTTTATGCAAAATATGAAAGCATAGTTTCTTTGCTATGTATAATTTTTAATGATAATCACAAATCTGTGACAAAATGACAGAAACTGTATTGACTACTCCAAAATGTTTTATAAACCACTCTTCCCTTGCCTTTCTCTATTAAAAAGCTATAAATCTAAAATACTTAATGTTTCAGGATGCTTGTCTGGAAACATGTGACAGGGCTCTGACCAATTATATGTTAAAAGGCAATGAGTGGGACTCATGGAAAGCCTTAAATATAGCCTCAGTTGGCAATAATCTGCCCCTTTGACATTCTTCCATCTTCTTAGCTAGAAGACTAGCCTGAAGCAGATAATGCATTTTATGATTACAATAAGAGAATCCTGAAGGGTAAAGACTATAGGGTAAAGATGTTGGAATAAGAAAACAGAACAACGTGCTCTGATGACATCACTGAGTCAGATAGCCTGCTCTGGATGCTGAACCCATAGTTTTTAAGGTGTAAACTAAACACCACCCCTACTTTCAGTGACATATTACGTTACATGGGGCAGAACACATTTTTAACTAATGCAATATTCCTTATTCCACAGAAATAAAATTAGTGTAAATCACCACTTGCCTCACCCATTACTTCCTAAGGAATAAATGATTTTCCCTTTATCATGCAGAAACATTCCAGTCTCCGGATCACATCCTTTACTCCCTCACTGCGTTTTCAATCTCTTTTTCTTTAGTGGTACTTAAAATTTAAACATTAAAAGCAAACAAAAATCGATAAATACTTGTGTACATAGAAAAAGCTTTCCTTAACATTTCTGTGCAATAGGACTTTCATTATTTTTCTTTCTTCGATTAATGAACAAACCTAATGAAGTAGCAATCTCCAACCACACTTCATTTCTTATCATTCCTTAATTTGTTCATATTTTCTCACAATAAGAAAATCCCCATTGTAGAAATTGTTTTTTCAGAAGTCCTCAGAGAACAGCCTCCAAAATGCTTGCTCAGTCTTAATCTAGAATCGTCTATATTGTTAACAATCCAGTTCCTTTTAGAAATCCTATCTCAGTTTTATTTTATTATGCTATACTATATTTGCTTTCCTTTTCTTCACTCTATTTCCTAGAATTAATAAATTCCTAGAAAATAGTCTCAAATTGTCATTTCTCCCAAATCCCTACTACTTCCTCCTTCACATTTGTGAGCCTGACTGGCACGATCCACCACCTCAGGAACCAAGCGTGCAGCAATTCCTACCACATTATGTCTTCATCAGAAAGCAATACATCCAATATCAAACCACTTTTCCTTCTGCCAACTATGTACTTCATTATTTTCTACTGTCCAGTGTCAATAAGTGAGGAGATTTTCTTTTTTTCCCCCTCTCTCTTTTCTACACTCATATCTAATCAGTGACAAACTTCTGTGAATTCTAACTAAGCAGTATTTTTCTTATCAATTCTCTCTTTTTCTTATCCCTCAATTATTACTGAGGTGAAAAAGATTACCTCGTGGATGGGATTAATTAAGTATTGTGAAAACAAATTGAAAGACAAAGAAAATGAATTGCTAAATTTTTAAAATTCTGATAAAGCTGAAATGTAATCAGGATGCGCCAGTTGAATGTTAACAAACTGGACTGATAATCCAGCATTTCCTTGTGGAAATCATTATAGTCCATGTTCAAAGGTGATTTTTTTCTAAAGAATAAATTTATGTTCATTGAGAATAAACTTATTTTTGACGAGATTGCAAAATAAATAAAAATGCTAATTTAATCAACAATAAGACATACCACTGCCAAGAGCACAGAACACTCAAATGTAAATAAAGTGAGCGGGTCTGAAAAATGAGGAAAAAAATTGAGAAGCATTAAAATACAGAATAAACTCTCTAAAAATATAAATTACACAGTTCTATGAAGTCATCTAATTTATTTATGACTGACAGATCAGCTAGAACTGGAATTAACATAATAACAAATAGAAAAAGAAAATGTTATATTGTAAGAGTTTTAATCAGCCTTGGGAATTGTATTAGAGTGCTGGGTAAGTTGCTGGAGAGACCACTTCATAACCACTAGGATGGTTATGATAAAAAAAAAAGCGGATAATTACGAATATTGCTGATGATGTAAAGAAAGTAGCATCCTGATATGTTGATGATGATAATCAAAGTGCTATTGGAAAAATATTCTGACAGTTCCTAAAGAAGCTAAACAGAGTGACCATATGACCCAGCAATTCTACTCCTAGATATAGACGCAAGAAAATGAAAGCCTATGTTACACAAAAACCTTTTCACAAATGTTAACAGCAGCATTGTGAAAATGTTAGAAGCAACCCAAATACCCACCAACTGATGAGTGGAAAAATAAAATGTGATCTATCCATGCAATGGAATATTATTCAGTTGTAAAAAGGAATAAAGTGCTGGTGCATATTACAATATGAATGAAACTTGAAAAACATTATGTACAATGTTCAACATTTGGGTGACCAGTGCACTAGAAGCCCAGTCTCTACCATTATGCAATGCACCCAAGTAACCAACATGCACACATATCCCCTGAATCTAAAGCAAAACCAAATTATTTAAAATTCTTTATGTTCATTTATTTACTGTATTACCAAATATACTAAAATGATTTCAGCTGAGCCTAATGGCTCAGGTCTGTAATTCCAGCACTTTCGAAGGCCAAGTCAGATGGATCACTTGAGCCCAGGAGTTCGAGACTAGCCTGGGCAATATGGCAAAATCCCGTCACTACAAAAAAAAAAAAAAAAAAAAAAAAAAAGCCGGGCATGGTGGTTCATGACTATAGTCCCAGCTACTGTGGAGGCTACAGTAAATCTATAAAAGCAGAAATAGATTGTGGTTGCCTAGGGCTGCAAGAATTGGTGGGGAGAAAATGTAGGGTGACACTAAAGGGTAGATAATTTCTTTATGTGGTTCTGGAATCATTTAGTGGTGATGGTTGAATAATTCTATGAATATACTTTTAACATATTGAATTGTACACTTTAAATGGGTGAATTGTATAGTATGTAAGTTTTATTTCAATAAATCTACTATAAGAAGTTATTATGGTGGATGATAGCATTTACTGTGACACAGTTGTAAAATAATTTTGCAAGTCACTCTTATTTAAAGGAAATCCTTAATTATATAACAATGTTTTCAACAACTTTGCTTTCTTTCTTAATAAGGCAAAATTCATTAGAGTATGTTGGGAAACGTCTTATTCTAAGGATCACTAAAATCTTTTTTTAACTTATGTGAACTATAATTCTTTTTCACCAGGCAATACTGTTTGTCAATAAATAATATTTACTAGGAGATGCACAATGAAATTTAACTTCAGTCATGAGTAATGAGCTGTGTTATATAGTGTTTATGGGACTTATTTTATCACTCATGTATACAACAATGAAGTTGCCTAGATAGTCATCATTACAGTTGTCTGAGTCTGCACGAAGACGTTACGGAAAAATAATGAAGACACTTGATGAGTTCTATGAATGTTCACTTAATTGGTGTTAACATAATTTTTAGTACTTTATTTAATTGCATCAAAATGACAAACACTTCCTGCAAAGAAGATAGATGTCATTCCTAATCCTGTTACATCCTTCCTATTGCACAGATTAAAGGCTTGTAAGTATATAGAATAGAAATATTCCTATTCACAACTTTGAGAAAATTGCTCCTAAGAAACTTTTACCATCCGAATTAGGCAGTCAGAAGTAAGACAGTAAAATCAAATTTATATACCACTGAGTATTTACTACTTTTAAATTAACAACTTATCCATCTATAAATAAATCTCAAAAAAGAATTTTCCTTTTTCTGGATTTATTTGATTTGACACTTCACCTAAACAATTATCAATTAACTTACTTAATATGAGTAATCGTAACCACTAGCATAAGTGGAATTTACTTAGAAAATCAACATTTTGTCTGAAATATAAGATTAGAAATATGACAAGATATGAAATGAAGTACATTTGTCTCTTTAAATAAGAGCAATGACTATGTTCACTAGTTACATTTTCTTTGATCATCCTAGTCAAAAACAACTTCTGTATTTCATAAAACTCTATCAAAATAAACAAACAAGAATAAAAAAGGTTCTAATGGTACAACTTTCTCCAACCTTGAAATGCATATAAAAAGCGATTTATACTGCATTAGCTAATTTTATACAACTACTTTGTTATTATTCTGTTATAAAATTGCCATTTTGACGTCAATTGTGTACATTAAGCTTTCAGATAAAACTTACCTCAGGAACAGAAAAATTTGACTTTAAGTTCTTATACTAATAACTGTGAGAATACTTTAATTAAATGTTTCATTTGCTGCAGTATTCATCTTTAAAATGAAAATAATGTCCTACTCCTAGGCCTAACAAATGATGCGGGCACTTAGAATTTATTAATAAGTTGCAACAAACTATCTCAAGACTACTGAGAAAAGACAGCATATCACTCACTTTTTGTATGTCTTGGATTCCTTAACATGTCTTTATTTATCTATCAGATAAAGATAACTCACACAAATTCAAATATAGGTACATATCTAGCTGTATACGTAGGCCTTCTATATTTTTAAATCACATAACTGCTCTTATTGTTTTTTATATAATTTAAAAGGTTAACTTAAAGAAAAAATATACTTACTGCCCTCTAGAGGTATGAACCAGTAGTGTAATAAGTGTAGATGTTGCTGGGCATATACAGTTTAAAGCTAACATGGCGTATTTAAACTCTTCTTCACAAACAACATGATCTGTTTGAAATAAAATAGGTAAATTAGAATAATTTACCTTTGGAGAGTAATAAAATGTAAAAAATAAAACAAAATGAATAAAATGGTAAAAGTCTCAATATAAACATACTTGTTTTAGAGATGTTTTTACAAGTGCAATTTTATCCCCAGGAAATATATCTCCTAAGAAAGAGTACTGGAGTATGGGTTAAGTGATTGGCTTGGGGGTCACTCCTGTCTCAACAAATTTAGCAACCTTTGCTAAAATGCTTAACCCTGTCTTAACAAAATTGGCAACTTTTGGTAAAATGCTTAATCTTCCTATGCCTAGCAGGTGGGTTTGAGGTGTGGTCTAAAATATATCAAATACTTTATAAAGTCTCCTTTTGTTCTGATAATTCTATAGTATAAAATACAACAGTACTGATTTAGAAGAGTATTGATATATCAAATTCATAATGACACAGCATAAATTTTAGAAAGTAATTATTAAAAGATTTAGCAGATAATATGTGCCTAGCATAGCAGAAATATATTTGATACTATGAAAATAACTGTAATATCAAGCAATAGAATTTGCTAAAGTAAATTGAAATTGAAATTGTACTTTAACTCCAAATTCCTAAAAGTCATAAACCCAAAAGATGATAGGGTCCAACCAGAAAACATAATAAATGGCTGCTGAAATTCAATGACATAAAAATAATAGTGCCAGAAATGAGAGCACATGGGAAAGTGCAGGCCGCATCTAAAGAGAATGATGCTACTCAGGCCAAGCATTGTTATGCAGGAATGAGGGCCCAGATGCCAGATATTCTATTTTCTACAGAAGTCGTGTTTTTAAAAAGTGATTAAATAGTGTTTATTTTGGAAAAAACAAAAACCTGTTTTCCCAAATAAACAAGTATAGCTGGTATTAAAAATAAAGAGAAGGTTTAATATTCTAAGAAAATACATATTTTTAGGCAGAAAAGTAGCACTTTTAGCAAAATTAAGAAATAGAAGATAAAATTTGTCAGTGAGCTAGATCTATAAAATGAACACATAACACCATACAATTTATGAAGAAAGAAGAAAAGGTTACATGGGAAATGGTTTAGCAAATGCTCTGGACAAACATTGACTTTCGTTCTGCCCTGTTTTTATAATATGATTTAGTACATGAGATAGCATACTACTTTTTATTTTGCCTTCATTTTTTATTGTTTCTTTTTCACATTTTATGGAAGAAAATATATACTATGGATATATGTCAGGATTTACTCAAAAATACAAAAACATCAAGTTTCTACTGATAATCTCTCTCCCCACACCCACTTGTCAATATATTATAATTGACATAAAATGTTTTTGAAATACATAACCAGATTATTTATTGCTTTGCAGGAAAGGCAAGCAGATTCTAGATACAATTTTGAATGCAGGGAAGTGTACATAAGATTTGCAAAAGAAGAGTGTTTTTAAACTATCATTTCAATATTATCTCAAAATAATTTTGAGTGTGTATGCCCAATCTGTGAAAACAGAGTGACAAAATTGCTAAACCCGGAATGTTATTACTGTAGAATCATATGATATCAATACATAGGGAACCCATAAATTTCAAATCAAAAATTAGAACAGATGATCTGAGAAAAATATGTACATTTATTACCACATAGAATTTTTAAAATTTCAAACTGTAACAAAATTTGGAAGGTATGATTACCATATACGCAATGTAGCATGCAATTATTAACTTTTCCTTACTATAGTGCACAAACCATATTTCTTTCAGTAGGGGAATGTGAGAAAATGTGATGGATGTGTGATACTTTGAAAATATCTCATTGTATTTTCCTTCAATAGTTGAAAAAGTAAAAAAAATAATTAGGTCTCCTCCCTTTTCTTCAATAAATGTGTGCATCTGAGTTTGGGGGGCAATGGCTGTGGGAAGATTTTGCTGCAGTGGCTAATGTTTCAAAAACTGTACTAATCAAAGAAAATTAGAAGGAAGCAAAAGACTCCTACATTTCAGATAGTGATTTTTGTGTTCGCATGTGTCTTTTTTCTACATTTGGTAAAAGTTTTACAGTGTCTATCAGCCCTTTCAACAATAAGTATATGTACTACCATCAATGGTGGCAATTTAACACATAAACACAAAGTATGTATGCACTGTTCCTTTGTACACTGAATTATCTAGGGATGCAACTGCGGTGTAAATTAAGAGAAATTTTACTTTATTATGTTTAGCATTGTATGTGAGTCATTAATAAAAATTAATATATGTTATGTATCAGTCAAAAACTAGCACCTTGTCATTGGTAAAAGTGTCTTTTTTTTCCACTGTCTTCTTGTTTATTCATGCTTGAGTGTTTACATATTAAAAAAACATGCTTTTTATTATTATTTCCATTTTTTCTCTTTCATATTAGAATTAGAATATTATACTTTTTATACTTTATGTGTATAGATAGTTATATTTACTCTGAATTTCATTTCAAAATAGTGTAGGAAGTGTTGCAAAATATTTATTATAAAAAGAGAGTACTGGATCAGAGAAAATAACCATTTTTAGATAAATAAGTTAATGTATAATTATCATGAAAGCCTTTGTTAGAACAAATGTAAATTCAGTACTCTTTTCATTAAGAAAGCTATTTAATTTCTATGAATGGAAAATACAAGGAAAAAGATATGACATAATATTCAACTGGATAATAATCTTTATTTGCATGTATCACAGAGAGCTAAAACTCAACCTGAAAAATAGAACTGCTTGTATATCTAGACTTGTCCTCTTAGGTCCAAATCCATCCTTCCTCTTGGGACATTTTTTAGAACTAACCACTAATCCTCAGCCTGAATTAAAATACTGAAAATATTCCTTCATTCTAACTGCCCCTCATTTCCCAATACATTATAATAGCCAAAGTTTATGGATTATACAATCAAATTCCCCTCTCTTTCTTTTTTTCCCATTGTCATTCTCACTACTTACTACAGGTTTCTAATACATCCATAATTCTTAAGGCTCAGACATCAAATTTCAGAATTAAAAAAAAATTCAGATTTTAGAAAGGCAATATGTTTCATCTACCAGACACTATATAACATATCCAAGGAACAACCTATTCCTAAAAATATCATTGTTTCTGCAGCTAAATGTGTGAATATTTATACTAAGCAGAAAAAATAAAGGGTTAAATAGCTTCATGGCAGTTCAGTGCAGGAACTACCACCAAATAATTTCAGATAATTTCGTGTTTCACCACCAAGACTACAAAAATATTTTCATGTTTCAGAGATTCCTGGTTTTGGAATTACAGCTAAGGGATTGTGGACTGTTGTTCAAACTCTGATGTTCTTTCCTCTAGGCTAACAACTTCCTAATTGGTTTTCATGTTTTCCAACTCTTTAGCATTCCACCTTGTAAGACTTGATTACATAATTTGGGTCACTCTTGACACATTCAACTAAAATAAAACCATCCCTATAAATTTTATTAAACCAATTAAAAAAGAAAGAAGGAGGAGAAATGAAATAAAACAAGCTTGCAGCACCATTCAGCATTAATCATTATTAAGTCAGCTTACTTTCTGACCCGCTTCCTCATAGTTGTTTCCCTATTGCCCACAAACCACATAAACACTGTCACAAGTGTAATTGAAGATGTAGGTTATTAATAATGTGCCATGACATTCAAGCAGGCTAAGAAGGGGAAGACAAGACCTATGGGTGTAAATGGCAGTGAAGATTTGGTAGGGACAATGAATTGTAGGTCTTGTATGGTCAAAAGATAGTTGAAGTTCTTCATTAGAGGGAGTGAACTACAAAGATAGGAAGTGGTAGTCAGAGAAGACACACTAGGATTGGAGATGACAGAGGAGTCACGTTTATTGGTAATGATATGATCTAAGTTACAACCCTAGAATGGTTGCTGAGCTGGGATGAGCTGAGCAAGAACACTGAAAGAATGGAAATTACAGAAACATTATTCTAGAACATCAAAAGAATCCTTTTCATGGGCATAAACATCATCAGATAGTATGACCAAGCAGTGTTGGAGAGAGTGACGGTGAGCTGGGAGAGATAGTACATTTTCAGGTTTCTCAGATACATTTTTTTTGGTGGGGGGGGAGAATTTCCAGTCAAAAACTGCCAATTTTTATCAAATAATTTTCTAATTAAAAATAGAAGAGAAAGTCACAAAATTTAGATAATATAGAAATGCATACTGTAGAAATACATCAATAACAGTAACTGCTATTTTCCCCTACTACCCATTTTCCTCTTTGTATGCAAAAACCACCTATCTATGGAGAGATGTTTAGAAGAGGTGGTTGAAAAGGGCAAGTATACTAATGTTTGTTCACAGCACCTTGCTGATTTTAGTCAGCAATACATAGAGAGTTGATCTGAGGTAAGAACTGATCACTTTGCAAGCAGAAAGAGAATGGAATAGAACTCTCTTAAGTAGTACATTGTTTGCTTGTGATCAAAAATCTAATAAAAAGTATAAAAATGAACACTTGCAGAACTGAAAAAGTGAACTGTATCCTAAATAGCAGGAGATGACATTCCCTTTCAGAGCCTTTATCAGAGGCCTCCAATTTAGACTTCCCAGCCAGACCAAAAAAGACAGACCTGTGACAAAATCAGATTAAAGTGCAGTGCTGCCTTCACATTGAAACTTGTTTCAGATGATACCAAGGTATCCACCATTACAAGAAAGATGGCGATATGGACCGGGCAACAAAATCCAGTAAGTCAGGTTTAACAAGGTTCTTAGAAAAGAACTTTGAACACAGTTACTGACACATAGAGAGGCCTAAAAGAAATCCACTCGAATTTCAACTTCAAGAGTGGCCACAGAGAATAGTGAGCCATGCATATGAATGGACAAAGGAATTACTCTGTAAAGAGCAGAATCAAGGTTTAATTAAGGAATTTTATATGTCGCTCTGGAGGTTTCTCAATTCATGTGCCAAAGGACATACTATGGACCAATGACTACTGTGCATTTCCTTCTTCTGTTTTCCAAAAACCATTATTTTATTACAACTTTCTTCCTCTACTATTGTGTATCTGTATGGGGTAGTGGTCCTGGGACCACTTAGCAAATTTATTAATGTGCATATTGCTAGATTATTAGGAGCCACATCTAGATCCAACTTTGCATTTTCCAGATATCCTGAACTTTGAGGGGGATGTGTCATTTGATGAAACTTGGAGTATTTGTCTTAGGGAACGGATGAGTGTTTTCTCATTTATTCCCTATGTCAAATACTCCAAGTTTTAGTGGTGCTATATGAATGCCATTTATAGTAGCCAGTAAATGGCTAATAGACATACTAAAAAGAAAGAAAGAGAAAATGAATACTGGGGGAGAGAGCAGTTTTAGCCATGGTTCAAGCCTTTAGGCACCCAAGTAACCATGTACAACATTATGTATTATATACATTTATATAGATAAACAACATTATATATGTAAGTAATATATATAAAACAGCAATATAATATATAATAATTTAATATATAATACAATGTTATATAATATCTAATAAATCAATAGATATATAAACAACATTGTATATATAATTATATATATTATATATATATAATGTTATGCATGGTTACTTGGGTGCCTAAAGACTAGAACCATGGCTAAAACTACTACCTCCCCCAGTATTCATTTTCTCTTTCTTTCTTTTTAGTAATAGACGCTCTTATTTCCCCCACCCCACTTTCACATTTTACCTGGATTCATGGCTGCTCTGGTAGAAATTACATACCTTAGTTTCCCTTTTAGACAGATATGGCCACATTACTAGGGTTTGTCTGATGGGACAATGTGCAGAAATGTATAAACTCTGGATTACTTTTTGTATACAAAATCACTTTCCCTAAACTCTTTTCTTCTTGTTGGTGAGACAACATATGTAGCAAAAGCACAGCTTTGATTATGCAAAGAAGGACAACTCTTTATCAAATATAAATCTGTCATTTTTTTTCCTTCTAGCTTCTAATTCCCCTCCTTTGTTGAAGAAAGTGTTTCCTATTTAAAAATTATATGTGGCAGGGCGTGGTGGTTCATGCCTGTAATCCCAGAACTTTGGGAGCTCGAGGCGGGCACATCATCTGAGGTCAGGAGTTTAAGACCAACCTGGCCAACAGGGCAAAACCCAGTCTCTACCAAAAATACAAAAAATTAGCCAGGCGTGGTTGTGCATGCCTGTAATCCCAGCTACTCGGGAGGCTGAGGCAGGAGAATCACTTGAACTCAGGAGGTAGTGGCTGCAGTGAGCCAAGACTGTGCCACTGCACTCCAGCCTAGGTAGTAGAGTGAGACTTTCTCTCTCTCTCTCTTTCTCTCTCTCTGTATATATGGAGAGAGAGAAGAAAATACAAGATATATGTATATGCATCTTATCTTGTATTTTCTTCTCATCCATTTAAACTTTCTGTTTATTCTGACTTAGATCTTTCTTCACTATTGCTTGTTAAGACATAAGCACATGAGATCAAGTGGTCAAGTGGTACCACCAGTGAGTGTGCCAGGCCATGGGCAAATTTCTTAATCCGTAGCCCTAACAGGCCTTATCTCTAAATGTGAATTACAGTAGTGTTTACCTCATAGAATTGTCTGAGGAAAAAAATAGAAAATGAGTATAAAATGCTAATTAGAATTCTAAACAAGTATTATGGATCATCACAATCCTGCGTTATTAAAATAAAAAGATAGATTTCAATAAACTATCTTGAAACAAATGCCAACAGTATATACTTTTAAAATGTAAGTGGCAAAACAATATAGCATAATTCCATTGTTATGCAATTAAAAACATGGTCTCACTTTTGTAAAAATGCTGAATTCTGCAAGAATGCTTATTTGTATGCCTGTATGTGTGTCTGGACATGCATAGAAAATAGTGTGTAAAGATAAGCATCAAACTGTCAATAGAAACTGCCTCAACAGGTGGGAAAGAGTTTTAGAAGCATATAACTTTTAAAATAGTAGTATTATGTGAGATTATTGATTTCTTCTTTGTTATTCTAATGTCTGTCATTTTCAGTTTAAAAACTTCTAAAATAAAAAATTACAATTGAGATGCAAATGCATTGATAGATATGAATCAAAATTGTCTTCAAGTCCCTTTTACTTTATGAAAAATAAAATTGATAGTTACTTTAAAACAAGTCAGAATATTTTCTTAAAGTTCTACATCACCTTATAGTCTGAGCTTTTGTGTGATTTAAAGTACTAGAAACCTCTTCCATGCAGTTGCTAGGTAACAGCTCTTTGGAAAACAGTAAATAGTGGAAAGTGCAGTAAACCAACCTAGTGCTGGGTTTTAATTTACAGAAATCAAATATCCTTTGGAAAATGGCTTTTAAATAGAAAAACGAACCAGGGTGAATTTTAAAATCTAAATGTTAGTCATTTTTATTTTATGGGGAAAAAGTTTATTAAATAAAACAACTGATTAAATTGCATTATAAAATCTTTCCCATATCCTTTGCTTATTAGATTCTATTTGCAAGCAAGAGTGGGTTTATTGCTACAAAAAATTGTATCTTTTTCTTATATGAGAATAGATAATGTCTTGCCATCAAGTGAGTTTTATTTTGATCCTGTTACTTTAATCAAAATAACCACTCGTGCGTGTGCGTGCGTGCGCGTGCATATGAACACGTCAGAAACTTTGCCAATTCAAAGATTGTGAGGCATTCAACCACTAAATGGCTAAGAATAGATTTAAGTAAATCCTTAAAAGTCACTTAGTTTCACTAGATCTAACTATAAGAATGCTTATTAAATGCACAGAATCTAACCCAATTTGAGATTTGCAATTTTCTGTAAAACAGATTTATTTCATTTCAATAACACAAGTAAAAAGCACGTTTCTGTTTTTCCAGTTGCTTCAATACTTATTTTAGTACAATAAATATAATCTTTTTTGATATTTCAGGCTATTAAATACTCAAAAGGGGGCTCAAATTTCCTCTACCCTAGTGCAAAACAGTTTTAATTTCATTAACCTCCTTTTCTTTTATACCTCTCATAAATACATAGCAGTCTTAATATTTTTGAAAAATTATTTTCCTCCAATTTCTTTAGGTTCTAACCAAGAGTATACTTTATCAGCTTCTGATAGTATAGAAGATACTTACTGAAGCTTCTTTTTAGTAATAAAATAATAATACTAAATAATATTTCTGCTTTCATGCTGTTATATATATATATTATTAAACCTCTCAAAAGTTCTATGATACATATTGTGCTAAGTAGTTTTCAGACAAGCAATCAGATATTCAGAACAGTGAAGTAACTTGGCTAAATTTATTACTTATTAAATTCAAACTATCTACAAAGGACTCTACAAAAGCTATACAACTCTAAAATTGATTAACCAGCACTTAAAATAGGTAACAGAATGTAGCAGTGTTTCCCTCTGTAGAAACCACTTAAAGATGACCACTTGCTACCAGATGAACAAATGGCTGGAGCAGCCATTACACTGAACTGATGACTGAGAAAATACAATCACCAAGCTCCCCAAACACCTGTCGTGTAATAATGAAGTTTGAGAGAACGTAGGCAAATTTGCCTTTGAGATCAGTTTCATTCCTTTTCAACCACAAAACACAATATTGTAGCTGAACTAAAATAATTTGAATGACTGATTCAAAAATATTTTGGAAGATTTCTAGAAGATTTATTAGTAGCAAATAAATACTGCGATGAACGGTAAAAAGAAAGTAAATGCGAATGTATTAAGAGGATATACAGATACTTTGCCTGCTCTGAGGGAATGAAAACAGCCTCACTTAAGGAAATAATGTTTAACCAAATTTATTTATTTATTTATTTATTTATTTATTTATTTATTTATTTATTTATTTTTGAGATGGAGTCTCCCTCTGTCCCCCAGGCTGGAATGCAGTGGTGCGAGCGCGGCTCACTGCAGGCTCCGCCTCCCAGGTTCATGCCATTCTCCTGCCTCAGCCTCCCGAGTAGCTGGGACTACAGGTGCCTGCCACCACACCCGGCTATTTTTTTTTTTTTTTTTTTTGTATTTTTAGTAGAGACGGGGTTTCACCGTGTTAGCCAGGATGGTCTCGATCTCCTGACCTTGTGATCCGCCCACCTCGGCCTCCCAAAGTGCTGGGATTACAGACCTAAGCCACCGCGCCTGGCCTGTTTAACAAAATATTTTAAAGATAATTAAGAAAAGTTGTTTGAAAGGCGAAGAAAGTATGCAGAATTTCGTAAAAATAAAATTGGAGAGGTAGGAAGAAACGGAAATGTTTACAGAAATATATTAACAAAGAAAGAAACCTAAGATTAAGGAAGGAAAATATTGCTGAAGTTGCTGATAGGGTATGAGGTAATTGGGCACTCAGCAAAGATATGGAAAGGAAATCCTTCAATTATAATAGGAAAAAGCAGGAAGCAATAAGTGAACATAAATTAACATTTGGAAAATAAGTTGCAAAATTTAAGGAAGTTTTCATGTATTGGCTTCCCATATCTGTGTGTATTAGAAAATGAGATAAATTTGAAATAGTAATTACAAGAGCAAGAGAATAATTTGATTAAAAGAAAAAAGCAAAAAACCACAACGTTAAGGGCCGCTTTGAGCTGCCTGAACATGAGTTTATGGTAACACAATCTGACCCACTGAGTATTATTGTTTTTCCAGGAGTGCCAGTCAAGGAGTGAAAAAAACAAAGGATCAGCGTACATGGAATTTTGTTTGTTTGCATGTGTATTTATTTTTGATCAAAAGCTACGGGAAAAAAATGAAAAACGAAGTCAGAACACTGACATGTGGCTGACCGAATGAAGGGGCAGACTAGGGAGTTCAGGTTCCTTAGAGAGGGAAAAAGAGAAGAAATGGAACTGAGGCACAGGAAGACTCTAGACTGATGATGAAATGGAATAATGGTTCTCAAGCTATTTGTGATGAAGGGCCAGTTTTCTTTTTCTTTTTAACTCTAAAATAAAAAGAAAGAACGGGTCGTAACCCATTGCAAGCACATAGGCAGCTCATGCCATATGTGATTCACCTATGATTTTGATATCGCCCAAACTAGTGTACATGCTTAGTAGTCTATACGTTTTCCAAAGAGACAGTCCACTAATTATGCACTTGGATGTCATGGCAATGTCAAATCGCTATCAAAATTTCTAAAATGCTGCACTCAATTGCTGTATTTATCATGTTGTAGCTTGATAAAAGTCTGTGGAATGAAACTGGTCTTTGGACCACACTTTGAATAACACTGCATTAGATGAGTTGATGAGGTGGAAGAGAGTGTTTTATAGCACTGGGTGATTGAATAAGCAAAATGGAAAGAAGATTGAATTTGGGTACTTTATGGGCTGAATAGTATAAATAAGACTGGAATCATCGGGAGTGATGACAGGGTCCAAGTATATTTTCTATTATACATCATTTTTACTGTAACCCTCAGGAAATTCGTGTCTTTAAATCAAAAAAAGAAACTTTTGAATCAGGCATTCTATGAAGACTAAAATGTAACCCCAACACTTGCAGAAATGCTATATAAAGTAGAAAAATGTATTCAATGTTGCCCTGTGCTTGATTTAAAGAATCATTGGATTTGGAGTCACATGGCATGAGTCTGAATCCCTTGCCTGTAAGTATGTTAAGTCTTTGGCCAGCTATACCTTGTAGCAAATTAGATAAAAAAATGCATAGTTATTTTTATAAATCAGAAAACGCTGTAATTCTTATGTAGTTAACAATACTATATTTTATACTTGAAATGTGCTGAAAGTAGACCTTTAATATTCTAACCACACACATTAAAAAGTGAACTACGTGAGGTGATGGATGTGCTAACTAACTTGATTGTGTAAATAAGTTCATAATGCATATGTATATCAAATCATCACATTGTACACCTTAAATTTATACAATTTTATTTATCAAATATACCACAATAAAGCTGTAAGAAACTAAAGCTGTTAACTTCAATTGAAGTGACTCAGGAAAGCATACAGTAAGCTATAAAGCCTCATAACAAGTAAAGTTTTGTTTGATAAAAATAAATAATACATAGAAATGAGCATTTATGTGAGCCCACCCATACTCTTCCCTTACCAACGAGGAAAGATGCTACAATTTGCCTGATCCTCCCAGACCAAAAAAACCCACAGCCAAATTTAGGATTGTCACATATAATCTCACGCCTGTAATCTTAGCGCTTTTGGAGGCCAAGGTGGGCGGATGACTTGAGGTCAGGAGTTCGAAACCAGCTTGACCATCATGGTGAAAGCCCATCTCTACTAAAACTAAAAATAAAAAATTAGCTGGGCATGGTGGTGCACGCTAATGGGTGTAATCCCAGCTACTTGGGAGGCTGAGGCAGGAGAATCGCTTGAACCCAGGAGGCGAAGGTTGCAGTGAGCTGAGATCGTGCCACACTCCAGCCTGAAGCCTGGGTGACAGAGTGAGGCTCCATCTCCAAAAAAAAAAAAAATCTGTTAAAACTGTTTTTGGCAACCATTACTCTGGACAAAATTATAAAAATAAATAAATAAATACAATAAAATACATAAAATCATCCCTTGAATTAGGCATTTAGAACCCACTTTTTGGCCACTGGTTATTTTTTAGAAGTCTCGCATAACAACCTAATCTTCATTCCCTCTTCCTCCAAAATGTCTATTCTTATAGAATAAGAGATTGAGAGACCTTCAGACAGACAAATAGGTAGATGCTACTATCAACTAGATATTCACCTAATAACCCAAATAAAGTAACATATAAAAAAGATTGAAATTTCAGTTTCACCAAGAGGAATATGCACTTTAAAAGGAATTCTTAATGCAAAGTAAGCTTTATTTTATGAGACAATTGAGCCAAATGTTTTGTCTTGTTGGAGTCCTTACCTACTCTGAATTGCCCTTCTTCAACATCACCAACTTCAACCACCCCAAACAGCCCACACAACTCTTCAATATGATATTCACATCAGCAGATTCCAAAAATAAAATCAGTTTGACATTCCAATCATGTACTATCCACACACTATTTTTAACCTGTACAGCATACTACTGTACTGAATACTGTGGGCAATTGTGACACAATGGTGAGCATTTGTGTAACTAAACATGTCTAAACATAGAAGAAGGTACAGTGAAAAGATGGTATTACACTCTACGGAACCACCACTGTGTATGCAGTATATTGTTGACTGAGACGTCATTACGCAGCACATGACTGCATATAAAAAGCCAAATTGCTACTAATTTCAGAATATAAAAAATCCCTATAACTCATTAAAAAATCACCAAACAGAAAATAAGGGCACAGGGATAAATTTTATATACAAATGCAAAAATTAAACAAAAAATACAAGAATGTACAACTCTGTGTAATAAATAAAGATTTAAAATTTTAATGAAGAATTAAAGGCAATACCACATATCTCTTAAAAGCACACATTCTGGAGACAGAGAATGTGGATTCAAGTACTGTCTCAACCAGTTAGTATGGCACCATTTCTGCATTAAAAATAAATGTATATATTTTTTTGGATCTGTTTCCTCATCTGTAAAATTGAAATGATAATATAATCTGTCTGTGGCAGCCAGCCTCCAGGATTGCCCCAAATAACTCTTACATGCTGGTATTCATGCCTGTGCTGTTCCCTCCTACATAGCAGAATAGGGATGAACCATATAACCATTAGGATATTGCAGAATAACAAAGTGTGATGTCTAAGTCTATGCCATAAAAGGCATTGTGGCTTTGCCTTGCTCTCTCTTGGATCATCTGCCCTGGGAAAAGCCAGCTGCCACATCATGAGGATGCTCGAGCAGCCCAGAGGAAAGGTCCACATGTAAGAAACCAAGATCTCCTACCCAATAGCCAGCACCAACTTGGGAGCCATGTAAGTAAACCACTTTGAAAACAGATATTCTATGCAAGTCAAGCCTTCAAATACCTGTAATTATTTGATAACTGCAACTACACTAAATAACCTACATCTTCATTGTAACATCATAAATATCCAGATTATTACTCCTCCCAAATTCCTGACCCACAGAAACTGAGATAATAAATTTACATTGTTGTTTATACCACAAAGTTTTGGGGTAGTTATGCAGCAATATGTAACTAATATACTAGCTTATGAAATTGCAATGAGAACTGAGTTAACCTATAAGTAGTGCCTTAGAACAGTAGCCCTTGCACAGGAAGCACTACATGTGTTGACTACCACTATTATTATAATAATTATTGTAGTTCTTATGTTATTTTTCTTTCTACCAAAGGGCAAAAGTTAATATTGCCCATTTCTTCAAGGGTAAGTAATATATTTCTGGAGAGCAAATTGGCATTGTGTATTAAAAACCATAAAAGTACAAATACCATTTAACCTAGAAATCCCACTAATCATATTCATCTTGGTAATATTTACGAATAGCTACCACTTTTTAAATTGTTTTATTTCTCATTCCTTATTTGAAGCAGAGTTAGCATTCTCAAGAAGGATTTAGCTATTGACAGATTTATCAATTTAGTCCTTATGATTCATTATACAGCATAGCTTGATGGCTTAAATGAGAATTTGTTATGAATGAAAGTGGCTTTATGAAAATATTAAGTGAGATCGATCATGGGTTATAAAATGTAGCAATAGACTAATACATATTCATAAATTTATATATATTTCGCTAACAGTAACTGATATTTTACTTCATGTAAACACAGTATTATAGTCTATATAAACATAACTTATAGTTATAATTAGGTGAATAACAATCTCACTGCTTAGATATAACCATTCGCAAATTTTATCATGGTATTAATTATGCTTGATTATTTGGATCTTGTTAGAAAAATGAGAATATGCGAAAATCTATAAGTAAATTAAAAATAATAATCATCCACAAACCCATCTTCTACCTACTACTATATATTCCTTTATAAAGTGAATTATAAAGTTCTTCCTAATCTTATTTTTGCCTTGCCCCCATTTCCTACTATCCTCTATCTTGGTGCAGCCGTATTAAGTGTTTTCAGTTCCTGTTAATTCACCACACCATTTTCTACCTTGCTTTCTTACTGTATGGCAACATTCAGGAATCACTCATATCTGCATTCATTTAAATATAACTAACCCATTCCTGTGTCAGTGTATAACTTACATGTCCCTTTGCCAAAATTCATCTATCATATCTGTATGTCCACCCTATTTTAAGCTTTCCTTGATGCTTGCATTTTTTTCCCTTAATAGCCATCTAAGCACTTTCTTGCTCAAACCATCTTCCCCACTAGAATGTAAGCTTCAAGAGGGCATGAGAGCTTCAGTCACATGATACTAAGAATCCTTTTAATGTTTGGCATTCTGTGTGTGTAATGGTATGCTTTCCAATCTTCATTTTGCTGATGATTAGTGATATTGACAATCTTTTCATATGCTTAATGGTCATTGGTATATCCTTGTGTGTGTATAAAATATCCGTTCTATTTTTCTACCTATTTTTATTGGTTTGTTTGGACTCTTAAAATTGAATTGTAGGAGTTCTTTATATATGTTTGGATTCAAACTTTACTCAGATATATTCATTGTGAATATTTTATCCCAGTCTGGGGTTCGCCATTCTTTGAAATTGTCTAGTGAAGAGTGGAAGGTTTAATTTTGATGAAAGCCAATTTTTCTTTTTTTTTTCTCTCTTATGGTTTGTGGTTTTTGTGTGTCTCAGCTAAGAAATATTTGCTACTCAAGTCTGTGAAAACATTCCTCTATGTTTTATTTAAGATATGTTGTAGTCTCACTTTTTACATTTAAGAGTATAATTTATTTCAAGTTAATATTCACTGTGTGGTGTGAGGTAAGGCTCAAGATATATATTTTTTCCAGAAGGATATAAAGTTGATCCTGAACTATCTGTTGAAGATTATTGCCTCTCCAAGGTAATTAACTTGGCATCGTTGATGAAAATATACAAGTTGATCTACTTCTGTGTTGTATTCTGTTCCATTGATCTATTTGTCTATCATTATGATAATTCCATGCTGTCTTTAATACTTTAGTATTACAGTAAAGCTTCCAAACAGAGGTACTATGGATATTCTGACATGAATCTTCTTTTTCATAGTTGTTATGACTATTATCTTTACATTTTGATATTATTTAAAATAAGATTATTAATATTTCAAAGTGCCAGCTATAATTTCAGTTGAAATATGTATTGAATCTGTAGGTTAATTTGGATATAATTAACATGTTAAAATATTGAATCTTTTAACCCTTGAAATAAGCTACATTCTCAGCTTATTTAGCTCTTTAAGAATTTCTCTCAGCAATGTTTATAGTTTCTTTATATGAGACTTGCACATATTTTATTAAATTCTCCCATATCTATTTCATACTTTTGATGAATTTTAAAGGTTATATTTAATTTAAATTCCTAAATTATCTTTACAAGCATAGAAAAATAAAATTGATTTCTGTATAAGGAAGATCATTTTGATATTCCTAAGTCATTCATTAGTTCTACTAGCTTTATTATAGATTCATTACCATTTTTAAAGAAATGTTCACTTAGCCTATTAATAAAGCTAGTTTTACTATTTCCTAACATGTATATTAACATTTATTTAATTTGCCTTATTGCACAGGTTAGGACCTTCAGTACAGTGTGAATAGAAGTAGAGCACACAGCTTTGACGTCTCAATATTAGAGTTTAGTACTCAGCCTATAAGCATCAAGTATAATAAAAATATGACGTTGCTTTTCTTCTATTTCCAGTATGCACAAATTTTTGTTAAAAACATTACTGATTTTTAAAATGCGGTTATTGCATCTGTTGATATGATCATATACTTATTTTCCCCTTTAATGTATTAATATAGTGAACTGCTCTGATTTTAAATGTTATATGACTATTGTAGCCTTGTGATAAACCCAACTAGGTAACAGTATGTTATTTCTGTATATTACTGAATTGGATTTGCTACTGATTTGTTGGAAGATTTTTGCATCTGTGTTCATAAAACGTATCAGTTTGCAATTTTCTTTTCTCATGATGTCTTTGGCTTTGGCCTAATCAAATAATGCCGGCCTTACAAAATCACTATAAATTTTTTTTCTCCTCTCCTTTATTTTCTGGATATAAGCTTGTACAGAAGAGGTTTTATTTCTACCTTAATCACAGTTGGAATTTCCCATTTATTGATATGTCTAGTCATTTCAATTGGATACTGGCCAATGTGAATGTTATTTTATACAATGTTTAAAATGGGGTGCTTCATTTTGGTAGAATTAGTTTGATACCTTGAAGGTCTGCTGGATTTTTAAGCTTTCAAGGGCAGTGTTAGTAGACAAAGTTCTAAGATGTCAAACCTCAAATGAGATTATAGATCAAGTGGATATCTTCACTGCAGACTGGTGAGACCTTGATGAGGGGAGCTACATAACCCATTCCTGGAATCCTTACCCACAGAAACACAGATAATAGGTTTGTGTCACTGTAAATTGAAAAGTTAGTGGTAAGCTTTTATTACTGAAAACTAATACTGATCTATTTAGAGTACCCTTTGCTCTGGGGCTAAGTCAGTCTTACTAGCAAACTATGTATCTCATAAGATTTCAAATGCCCTGCTGATCACCAAGGTCATTCTACTATGTCTGCGCAGAGTGTGAATATCTCCCACCCTGTCTGAGCACTGACAATTGTTCTGCTTATGATTCTTTGGTTGTTTTTAGCCTGGCTTTTAGAGTTTCATTTTGTACATGTGTGACCTAATACTCAGAAAAAAATTACAAAGCGCTGTTTTTAGATTTCTGGTGCTCTTTTTTCTGTGTCACTCTCTCCTCTAGAATTTTTTTTTTCCACAACATGATGGAACATTACTTGTGTACTTGCAAACTATTTCATATATTTTGGCGTATTTTTTTATTTTACTAGGTTATATTGTCACTTTTCTAAGTGGATCTTTTAAATTGTATATTCTGTATAGTACAATAATTACATGTTATGTGTCAAGCACTGTGCAATCACTGGACATATAAACTCATATTCTGGTGTTAAATAGACATTGAAATGACTATGAATCAATAAGTTCAGGACTATAACAGAATTTATATTAAGTGTGAAGATATATGAAAAAGTGAGAGTAGCAAAGATAAAATGATTTTCTCAATCTCCCTTGGTTGCTGCAGTCAGCTGATTTTTAAGTCTACAGAAAATATATGGAATGTTTTACATATATGTTCTCACTCCCCATTTCCATTATGATAGCACTCTCCATATCTCTCACCTGGACAACTATAATAACTTCCTAAATAATCACTCCTATGAGGTTTTTTTTTGTCCTCCTCACTGCACTCAACATTTCCCCTAGAGTTATTTTTTTAATCTAGTTAAAATTTTATGCCTTTACCGAATACTTGCATTATTCTCACACTACTTCTCCAAAAAAACTTAGTAAAATTTAATTCACAATCACATGTACACACATGGATGCATACACATGTATTTGTGTATGTGTATGTGCACAATATGAAGTTCCAAGGCAAGGTGATTTGAGGCAATGATAGTTTTAACACCCCATTATAAGAATTGTCATCTCCACTTGCTGGCCATCCTACTGTTAAGATCTCATTCATTCTTTTTTTAAAAAAAAAAAAAAACATATATTAGGAGACTCTTTTCAAAGCAAAACCAATTACTTCTGGGATGGGGAAACTAAATAATGAAAGCCTTAACTATCTATTGTAGGTGTATGAGATTGACTAAATTCATCAAGCAATATACAGTGAGACTAGAGCATAACTGGAATCATTGGTTTGATATACATGGAGGTTATGAAGGGCAGGAAAGGGGGGTTGTAAGGCTCCAACTAAAGCTCTATGTAGTAAGGATAAGCTCATTGGAGTGGTATTCTTGGGAAGTATATAAAAGTGCATTGACTTTTTTACAGGGTGACAGGTAAAGGCAATGAGAAAAGCTGCCACTGGAATTGACACCTATTACATCTTCTTCATCATTATGTCACTAGCGCATAGAACAAGAAATTGATCATAGTACAAATCTAGAAAATGTTATGAAAAAGTATTTAAGAGTGAAAGAGAGCATACCTGGTCTTTTTCATAAGACATTTATATCAAGGAACTACTTGGCAGACTAAATACCATAGGCATAGGATATGATAGAATATGTCTGGCACTTTCTAAAAAAATAAGTATTATTTTACTCTGGTACTCAGAACCAAGAAATTGGGTGTTTGAAAATATACAACTATAAAAAACATTAATGGAGATAAACAAAAGATTATTTTAGTTAATTAAGTCATAAGTGGCCCACAAGAAAATGTCTCAAAATACCTAATATCCAGTGTCAATTTAATCAAATGTCAAGGAAAATAAACAGGAAAGATGGCTTAAACATCTTTAGCAATATTTAAATTTTTAAATTTTCATTTAAAAATAATCAACACCAATGTTAATTTCTTGTTTTGATTAAATGGATAATGGTTATATATACCACATTAACATTAGAAGAAGCTGTGGGATGTAGAGGGTATATAGAACTCTTTGCACTATCTATACTGCTTTTCCATAAACCTAAAACTATTGCATAAAAATTTTTACAAAGAAATAAAAAACATAAATGTACTAAAAATAAAATTTTGAGTTAATACTGAATTTTAAAATACAGATTTAAGGAAAATCTGAGGGACAATTGATAACATTTGCATATAAACTGGATCCATAAAATTATTATTGACCATTTTAGGGGTAAAAATTTTAGCATTGTTATGTAGCAGAATTTCCTTATGTTTAAGAGAGCTCCGCTGGTATAAAAATATGTGTGTATTTAGGTATGCGTACAGAGATTAGTCAAAAGTGGCAAAATGTTAACAGTTTTTGAATGTAGATGGAGAGAATACGGTTTTTTTTAATTGTGTAACTGTTTTAAACAGTGTAAGTTTGATTTTTTGAAAGTAAAAAATAGTGAGGAATGGCATAAAAAATTAAAGATTCTCCAGACAGTGCTGGGCTTGAACATGGCCTTATGTTAAGTAGTTTCTGATGATCTCCACAATAATAAAAAAAATCAAAGAGAAAAGATTTCCATCCAAAAAAAATGAGAATTTTCAAAGGCTTAATGTTTTATATTTTGAAAATATAACAACTCTAAGCATTATGTTCTTAAGTAGGTTGTAAAAATGAAGTTTAAAATGATGTCTATGTGGGTGTTATATGGGAAATGAAGAAATCATTCAGCATGAAAAACTCACACTTTACCATTTGGTGAAAGTCAAGCCTGCACATCCATATGTTATTTAGAAACAGCTAAGATGATTTCCAATATTTATATTGCTTGGAAATATTTTCCCACTCTCTTTCTTGGGTAGGAAAAAGTGATGCACTGGAATATCTAGTGATTTAGTACAAAATGGATGATGGCTAAGCTGAGCAAAACCTTCATTTTCTGGTCAAATCATTTCTCCAAGATATGTACATGTATGTGTGTGCACTTTAAATATTATTATTTTTATAATAGGAATCAAACCCTATGAATGATATGTGTTTAAACAATATTGTCTGTGACATTGCTAAAAATACATTTACTTCTGCTTGGACTTTTAACTTCTTATTGTAATTAAAAAATTTTTTGATTGTTAGAAGAACTAACTCCTACTGTTCTGGTATAATGATGCATTCTTCAAGGCAGGTTTGAACTGCGAAGTACTAAGTATTTCATTCAGTCAACACTTTACTGTTGAGATATGGTTCTCCTTTTCGTGAACAAATTACAATCAAATTCTGTGATATATAAAATACCATAAGCAAAGCATAGAAAATATCTCAAGGGTAGCCTCTGGACTAAAAAAGAAGCATGGAAAGTAGATAATTCACACTTTCATTCACTCCTTTGTTTTTACATCCTTTACTCCTACTTGTGGGTGAAAATTTCCCAATTCGATTGTTATTTCTTCTCATATCTGTTCAAATGAAGTGGGAGATTTTCATAGGACTCAACAGTTGAAAGAAAATTGGATGAGGAAGCTAAGAGAACTGAATATTCACAGACGACATAACACTTTATTGGGAAGATAGAGATATTGTGTTTATCTAAATTTAGCTATTAATTTACTCTTAAAACATGAATTCACCTCCCACTGATTTTCTGAGTAACTTCATCTGACTAGGAGACAAACAGCAAACTTCATTCAGCTGAAATTGATTAACTGGAGAGCGCAGTTTATTTTCAAAGTTCATTCAAGGTTTTTCAATGAAGAAGTTATCCTCCTAGTAAAGTACATGTTTTTTCTTTTTTGTTTTGGGGTGTGTGCATGTATGTGTGTGTGTGTGTGTGTGCATTTAATGATTTAGGAAATGCACAACAGAGAAGAAAATATGAAGTTGATTTCAGTCAGATTAAATGTTGAGCTACAGAAACATGTCTGATAACTAAACTGCCATAATATTGTGCCCTTTAATCGTGGTTTGCAACTGAGGAGGGGAATTTATGAAGGGTTCCACAACATGGAAGCATAAGGTTTCCCCAGGTGATTGTAGATCCGATATTTGACCCTAAGAAGCTTTACTAGAATCGCTACACCCACAAGAGCTTGACAGAGAATACAAAATGTTACAAAAACACATTTTTGTATTAGTCATGTCTATGGCACGCTGCCACTGCCTCTGTCATATGTTTCAGTACCAATTGCCACTTCTAACAAAACTATTATATTGGTAAAAAAAGTCTCTCACTGAAAAAAAAATGATTTGACATAACCAAAGCCACGCTAACATCTGAATTTTGAACCATAAAAGGTGACACAAATTATTCACAAGAAAGAATCTTTAAAAAATAATGATATTGTGAGAGGGTATTGGAATTTGTATCCTGGTAAAAGAAAACGAGTTTAGGCTGACAATGGAGGTATGAAGATGGAGCCGCCTCCTGTGATACATAAACAGCAATAACTGTTGCAAATGTTCTGGGGGACATGAAGTGCAGCAGTAAGCTTATAGATACAACATGTGAATACCCAGAAAAAGATGAAAAGGGACTCTTTTGAAATAGCCTAAAGTGAGAGATGATAATGGCATAGACTAGGGTTGTGATGCCGCTGTGGATTAGGTAGTACAACCAATAGGACAAGATGTGGGATTGGATGCAGAGAAGGAAAGCATGACTCACAGGTTTTTGATTGAGTTCTAAACAGATGGTGCTGGGAATAATGGGTGAGAAACAGATTTTAGGTCAGAGAAAAATCAATAACTATTTTTAGACATCTTAATTTTAAGAGGACTGTTAGAAATCTAATAAGAGATATTGACCATGCAGTTGAAGATTCAAAACTGAAGCTCATAGTGGATACTGAAGAAGAGTTTTAGTTTTGCAAATTATATAAATAGATGAGATCCTCTAAGAAAAAGGTGAATAGAAAGAAAAAAAACTCTTTTTAATTTTCCTTGTAGAGAATTTGATGATACATGGACAATGACAATTTTATTTCTTGTGTTCTGATGCTTATATCTTTTACTTTTTTCCAGCTTCACTGCCATTTTTATGATTTCCAGAAAAATACTGGATAAAAGTTGATTTAGTAGACACCTATGTTTGTACCTAAATGACAGCTTTTTAATATGTGATTATTAAATATAATTTTTTCTTGGTTATTTTGAAGATAACTTGTCTTAGATTAAGAAGTTCTTTGGTCCTAGCTTTCCAATAGGTTTTTTTTTAAGTTTTACTTATGAATGAATGTTGAAGTCTGTCTCAAATACTTTACTACATTCATTAAAATTATGATATGGTTATTCTCTTTTAACATAATGATCTATTTCTGGAATAATTTCAACTTGGTGATTATATATATTCTTTTATAAATATATTACTCGATTTGTTTTCCTAAAATATTTTATATAATTTTTCAACTCTGTTAACTAATTAAGTTAGACTCTAAATGTTATTTCCAAAACTATCCTTAATGAGTTTTGTATCAAGGCTATGTTATTCCCGTTAAATGAGTTGGGAAGATATCTTATATTTTCTATTCTCTGAGAAAATGTGTGTAAGCTCAGAATTATATGCTTTTGAAATCTCTCTTATAAACTGTTTGTAAAACATTATGGGAGAGCCCAGTTAGATTTCCTCTAAACAAGTACAATACAAATTTGTTATGAAGATTACGAATAGGCACTCAAGATATAAATTATACCAGTTGCTTAAAATAGGTATCACTTACTGTGGCTTAAAAATTAAAAAGATACTTGCAAGTATCCTTTTTAGTATTATAATGACATGAGGGGGTTGTTTCTCATATCATCCCCATTTTACAACTTGAAAAACTCAAGCTTAAAGACTTGAAGAAGCCTGAGGTCATGCAGTCAGTACACAGGACAGCAACTACGTCACCATGAAATGTCTCACTCCAGAATTCGCAGTTTCAATCACGTTATTTTGACAAATTTATTACAAAAAGGACAATTTGCTGAAAGTAAACTTTGCTTACTTTTTAAACATAAATTATAATCATGATTATATTTCCACAATTTAGGGTAAACCGAAGGAGCTATTTAAATAAATGGAAATGCAAATGCCTCATTTCATATATTGTGAATATTGGAATCTACATATTTAACACCTATGAGAGTACAAGGACAAGAATATCATAAATATTGTCAAGTAAATATGATTTTAAAGTAATTATTATTTTATCACCAACAGTATTAGTTATCTACTGCCACATGACTAGTAACCTCCAAACTTCAGTGACTTAACCACCATTTTATTTCTCAAAACTCTGTGGGTCTGCATGATTCCTTGGGTTGGCTGGTAAGTAAGTTGGGAGCTGGACAGGTGAGGTGCTGGTATGGATGAGCCTCACTTTCCAAGTGATTTTTCATCCTTAGAGAGGCTAAACTGGGTTTCTTTATATGTAGTCTCTGAGCAGTGTTCCAAAACAGCAAAAGCAGAACCAGTATGACCTTTTAAGTCTTAGCTTCTGTTGTTACACAGTGTAAGTTTTGTTAGATTATATTGGTCAAAGCAAATCACAAAGCAAACCTTATATACAAAGATGGGGAAATAGATTTCACTTCTTCATGGTAAAAAGCTGCAAAATCACATGGCAACAGGGCACAGATATATACAGCATGGTTTCTTGAGGGCCATTATTTAAAGAATCTCTTACACAAACTAAGTGACAGCTTGATACACTGCCTTTTGAAAGGAAAAGTCCATAATTTTTTAACTTCATGCTGAGATATAAAATATATGATATTGTTTTGAGAGCTTCATACATCACTCCAAACTCTTTTTGTGGCATTTTAATGAAACTAGGATGCCTTCATCTTTACACAATGTAAAAAGAGATCCTCTGAAATGTAATCTCAGTCATAGAAGAATGTAGGCACTAATAAAAAGAATTTCATCAGGTGTCAAAATGAGAAATATTGAGATAAATGGTTGGGATAGAATTTGTAAATAATCTATTCATTTTGATGGTATTATTAAAATAATCACAAAATGAGAATCAGAAAATAGATTAATGCAAATAGTCTGTATTTTTTTTTAGAAGTAGACTTTTTCAGCAAATTTGATCTCTCGGTGGAAGCATACCAACGGCGTGCTAAAGGGAGAAAGAACTGAAGTCTGCTCTGAATTTTAGTTAAAATACACTCAAAATCACAAATTGTCTTTTGAAAATACATATTGTTTTAAGGTCTTGATATAATATCCATTTATAGAACACAATATGTTTCAGACATTATTTATTAAATCCTTACTATTAACCCTGATAAAACAGAGACATAATCCGTATGGCCTTTTAGTTGACAGGAAATAAGGCTCAAAATATTAATCTGCCTACCTGTCTTAAGTGGTGGCACTCAAATTTAAAGTCATCATTTTAAGATTTTACTTAGTGTTAATGTCATTAGTGCCATTCAAAAATTTTGTCATAGCAAGTCATCACCATGTATATTTAAAATTTTTCAAAAATATTTCTTTTCTTAAATAATAATAAAAATAAGATAGCCTAGTTACAAAGGTCTTTTTAATAAAAATTTGGCATTTGATGAATGCTAATGATATATGTAACAGGTTGTAGATGGAGTACTTCACATATATTTTTCCATTTAATTTCACAAAGCCTTCTACAAAAGAGGCACTGTTATTTTTAAATTTCAGTTAAGAAATAGTCTTAGAGAGGCCCTAGCACCTACCATACTGTATAAATCAGAATCTCTATGATCAGTACTTTAGAAGTTCTTCCAAAAACATACTAATGTGCAACCAGAGTTGGAAGCTATTACTTTAAATTGTTTGCTATACATTGTTAGGAAAAAAAGTGATGACATAAATTTGGGGAAGGCTAGAGCAAACTGAATAGCAACCATTTCATAATTTTCTTACCATTGCATCAAAATTCCCTAGTATTTACAATTTTTCATTTCAAAATCATACACTAACAGGTAAGAATTTTAAGATATGTAAACACATTTTCTGAAGGAAATACGTTTTGCTGACACATTGCTAAAATGTATTATATTTTAATGACTTTTGGAGCTTTAGACTTTTAAGATAGAATATAATGTAAAACATGGGGTATTTGTGATTGTGGGGAAAACATGCACTTGAATTACTGCTTAAATCAACATTAGTGTTTTTTTTTACAGAAGCATTTAAGAAAAGAAAAGCAAGTACAATTTTGCTGTTCAATTTTCTAGCAATTCAAAGTATAATCTCACGTGATCTGTCATTTTTAAAGCAGTACCTTCAAAAAAGTTCACATGCATCTTTTTCTTGAATTCTTTTCAAAGTCTATTCCTTAAATTAACTCTATTTACATATATACCTGAATACATTTCAATGTATTAGTCTATTGCATGGTAAGCCTATGTGTGTATTAAACAATTATCTATAGCCAAATATTACCCATCTATGTGTAAACCTATGTATAAATGAGTAGATATGGCACTTGAAATTTGTGTCTATATTATGCATAAATCTACTACTGCTAATATATTTAGGCTTATTAAGGCATCCATTATGTTAAGGTACTAAAATCACCAAGTTATATAAAAAAATTAAGACTCAAGCAAAAGTATTATCTTGTCACATATTAAAGTGGATAAATCCTCTCGTATCAAGTAAATTAGTTTTAATAATCATTTTCAGTTCTTTAGAATCTTGAATACTTTAAGTTGCCACTTAGTTCAGAGACTTAACACTTAAGCCACTATAGGAGTTTCAGGAAATTCAATGGATCTCATGCAAGATAAAAACTTACCAGCAAATTTGATGTGAAATTTATTTTCAGGCTTTAATATCTGGACATACAAAGGACAATTTGGAGCAAAATCTTTCACAGCCCATGCTCTCAAAATTGTTTGGTGATCCTGAAGTGATCAAAATAAAAATATCATAGCATAAGTTACAATGTTTATAACATATAAAGTAAAAGTAAGCAATCATTTGCTTGGTCACATCCATAGTTAAAACTTAAACATAAAAATTACTCTGAGGACTTGTTAAGGATACCTATTATTTCCATAGAAGAAGGTAGTAATAGCTAATTCAATCATAGCTAATTACTAGCACTTAGAATATTAGAAAAGATTAAGAGAAAAAATAGCTAGACAGACTTAAAAATAATTTTCCTAGAAAATTTCTGCAGTCAGAAGCTTTCAGACACGTAGCAAAACTAATAGTTTGTAATAGGAATTTCCAAGAAGAAATCAAAAATGTACATATAATAATAACATGCTTAGAAAATTACTTTTTTATATAATAGTAAAGGTAAAATAATTTTGACCTGTGTGTATGTGTGTGTGTGTGTGTGAGTGTGTGTGTGTGAGTGTGTGTGTGTGTGTGTGTACCTGTGTGGTATGTTTGAAGACATAAAAAGCTCTTAGATATAATAAAATACATCAAAAAAAGTTTTTAAAAAGACACTTAAAGTAAGAAAGGGAACCAAAACCATGCTTAACACGAACTCCTTTACATAGTAGTCACCCCATAAATTCAATGAATTGAAAAAATCAAGGAAGATTATTAGATAAAGGAGCCACACAGTTAGCTAATACATTTTTGGAAAGGAAGCACAAAGGTGCTCTAGGGTAGCACTGTCCATATAACAGCCACCAGGCACATAATTCTATTTAAATTTGAAGTAACTAAGCTTAAACAAAGTTAAGAATGTAATTACTCAATCACACTAGCCACATTTCAAGTGCTCATAGTTGCACATGGCTAGTGGCTACCACATTAGAAAGTGGAGGTATAGAAATTTTTCACCATCACAGAAAGTTCTATTTGACAGCACTATTAGTGAAAGGAAAGGAAGATCCAAAATACAGATAGACACGAGGGACTGTTTATCCAAATGCAGATAGCAGAAGTTGTTATTTATGGTTGGAAACTGCTATAGACAGAATGATCGTGTCCTCCCCAAATTTACATGTTGAAATCCTACCCTGCATTGTGAAGGTACTAGGAGACGAGGCCTCTGGTAGGCCTCATCGTGAGGGCAGTTATCATGAATGGGATTAATACCCATATAAAAGACACCCGAGAGAGAGCTCCCTCACTTCTTCAGCCATGTAAGGATGTTGCAAGAAGACAACCATCTAGGAACCAGGAAGCCAGTCTTTATCAGACATTGAGTCGGCTGGCTCGTTGATTTTGGACTTTGCAGCCTCCAGAATTGTGAGCAATACATTTCTGTTGTCTATAAGCCACCCAGTCTATGCTATTTTGTTATAGCAACTCAAAACAAGATAGTAACTTTAAGTTACAAGAAAGTTGATGAATGGTAGTCCAGCATGGTTTACATGTACCATATGTACCTTACAGGCAAATATTCAAATATCAGAATGAGCCCAATAATTCTACTAAGATTCATCAAGTGAATACTCGTTAATCAATTTTACATGCTTTTAAATCTGAGGTTTGAGGGTTATAGATTACTTAATGGAGGATTACTGTCATTTCTCTTTCACTAGAAGTACACTAGAAGTATTTTTTCCCTTAAAGGAAAGGGAAAAAATAGAAAGTAAACCACTATATAAGTAAAAGGATGCCAAGTTATAATTTTTATTTTATTTTATTTCATTATGTTTAGTGTTGTGGTGAAGATAATGGGCCATTCTAGGGGTTTTAATCCTGCTTTATCCCTCAGTATCTAATTAGACTTGGACAAGTTAAATTTCCTCATTAGTAAAATGCAGATATTCTGTATCTTACAGGATTTCTAAGGTGAAATAGACAACACACATACACCTTTTAATAGAGGTTGGCAGTCAGTTATTGAAAAAACATAAGTTGTTTTTCTTATTATGTGTATCATCTTAGTAATAGTGAAGTAATATCATTAAGGATAAAAGATAAAGAACAAAAATGAATTTCTTAGGAAAAATTTAAAGTGAGACTTATCTGCTGACACCAGCAAGAAATGAAACATTAATAATAAAAGAAGAAATAGAAGAGGCCAGGAGGTCTATCAATATGAAAGAATAAGCTCCTAATAAATTGTCCTTGCATATGACAACTATTAAAAAATCTATAGAACAAGCATATAAAGGCCCTAGTAAATGAACTAAAGTAGGCAGATTTTAGAGGAAAATTAAAACTTGGAGGAAGTATCTTGCATGTTATAATTTCCCTGTTTTTGCTGCTGTGACCTGAGGGCAGCTGTGGTTACCACAACAGCACAAGTTGGCTAAGACTCCACAGAAAACCTGCCAGAACAACAAGCGAATGGAGCCTGGAACAACCAGAGCCACCAGACACAGGAAAAGGGAGAGGCAACAAAGAGAAACCACAAATTCTGTGAATGAGTGTAAACATCTTTGGCTGACCTCTGAACCAAGAATCCATGGCGAAGCATAAAAACAATCTGAGCTGACATTTGTGAAGCACTACCAACCTCAATGGTGATGGAGTTTGCTTTATTTTGAGTTTAAGCAACTTAGCCTCTGCTAAAATGAGAGCACTAACATTATTTGGAAGAATACAGGAGAATCCAAGCCTCCGCAACATAACACAATATCCAAAATACAATGCAGTATTATTCAATTTATGAATTTCCAGAAAAATGTGACTTATTTGCATGGGAAACAAGCAAAATGATAACCAATAGATGGTAGCTACTAGACAGTCTGAGATGTTAGAATTAGCAGAGAAGGACTTAAAGCTGCTAGTAGAACTATGATCTGTAATGTAATGAAAAACATGTTTGTAATAAAAAAAAAGAAAATTTCAGCAGAGTAATATAAAGTATTTTTAGATTAAAAAGCTGAAGTTTATGAAGAAACACATTCACTACATGGGCTTTGAAACAGATTGGGAATGACAGAAGAAAGGAGTCAGTGAACTCGAACATAGATCAATAGAATTTACCCAATTTGAAAAACAAAGAGAAAAGGTAAGGAAAAGGGAACAGAGTTCAGGAACTTGTGTAACATGGTAAAAAGGTCTTACATAATATAATTGAATTCCCAAAAAGAAAACAAAAGAGAAAAACTAGCAGAAAATGATTTTAAGAAATAATGACTAGAAACTTTTTAATTTTGTAGAAGACATACACTTATAAGTTCAAGAAAATTAGCAAAATCTAAACTATATAAACAAAAAAGATAACCGTGCCTAGCCACATTGTATTCAAACTGTTAAAAAACAAAAATAAAGACAAAATCTTGACAGCACCCAAAGAAAGAGTCATATGGCCAAGGACTCTCATCAAAAATCCTGAAAGCCAGAAAACCCTGGAAAAAATTCTAAAGTTTAGAATGAAGGAAAAAAACTGTGAAACCAGAACTTTACATCTAGCAAAAACTCCCTCAAAGAGGAAGGTGAAATAAAGGACTTTATAAAATAAAGAAATCTAAGGAAATGTACTCCCATTGGAATCATACTACAAGAAAAGTTTAAGAAAACTATATAAACTCAAGAAAAATGATACCAGGGAGAAAGAACTTCAGAAATAAAACAAGAGTAACAAATGTTTAATGTTTTAATGACTATAAAAAACCATTTCCTCTTAACTTCTATAAAATATATAATCTGAATAAAGCACAATTTATAATATTGTTTAGTGTAGTTTCTAATCTATGGATAAATTATTATATCTAACAACAATAACATAAGAGACAGTAGAAAAGGAATAAATGCAAGTTTATAATTTTAACAAGTGGTATAACAATGATATAAAGCTCACTATGAAGCAGTAAGAATGTGTATTGTAATCCCTACAGCACTCACAAAAAAAATTCAAAAGGCACATCTAAAAAGCCAATAGGTATATTACATTCAGTGCTTTACAAAATCAAATAATAAAAAATGTGGGAAAGGAAAAACAGAGGAACCAAAATCAGAGGAAACAAACAGAAAAAAATTTAGATAGAGCTATATCTAACCATATTAATAATGACATTAAATGCCAATGGACTAAACATGTTGAAACACAAAGATGTAGATAGCAAGAAAACAAACAACTCAATTTAAAATTGGGCCAGAGATCAAAACAAACATCTGACCAAAGAACGTATACAGATTAGAAGAATGAAAAGATAGTTAACTCATGTCATTAGAGAGTTGCAAATTAAAACAGTAAGACATCACTAAACACTTTTCATAATAGCTAAAATCTAAAGTGCTGAAAACACCAAATACTAGAGAGGACACAGATCAACAGGAAGTTGCATTCATTGCTGGGAGGGAATGCAAAATGATACATCAAATTTGGAATACATTTTGACAATTTCTTACAAAACTAAGTATACCCTAACCAAATAATCCAGCAATTGGGCTCCTTAGTATTTACCTAAGTGAACAGAAAATGTAGGTCTCCACAAAAACATGCACGTATGTGCTTAAAACAATTTAATTTATAATTACAAACACTTGGAGGTAACCAAGATATACTTCAATAGATGAATGGATAAACCGTGCCACATCCATACAATGGAATATTTGGCAATGCAAAGAAATGCACTATCAATCCGAGAAAAGACATGCAAAACCTCAAATGCATATTGCTAAGTGAATCTGAAAAGGCTACATACTGCATGATTACAAGTATATGTCATTGTAGAAATGCAAAATTATGGAGATAGTACAGAGGTCAGTGGTTGCCAGGTTGGGGAAAAGAAAGGACAGAAGGATGTATAGGTAGAGCAGAGAATATTTTTAAGACCCTAAAACTATTCCTTATGATATTATAATGGTGAATGCATGTCATATCACATTTATCAAAACCCACAGAATATACAATATAAAGAGTGAACCCTAATGTAAACTATGGGTTTTAGTTAAATAATTTATCAATATTGGTTCATCAGTTTCAACAAATGTACCACAATAATGGAAGATGTTAAAAATAGGAAAATGGGGTGTAGGGGTTGAGGAGTGTAGGGGGTGAGATACACACATTCTCTATATTTTTTGTTCCATTCTCTCTGTAAACCTAAAATGGCTTAACAATAACAACAAAAAGTCTAGTTTATTTTTTAAAAAGTAAGTGAGAAAAGCATGATCTGTAGAGTCACAAACCTTGGGCTCTAATCTTCACTTCAGAGGTTACAAAAATGCATGAGTAAAGGGAAGTTACTACGGATCTGATTCTTCTTACAGAAGTTTTGGTTATTGTATAATGGATGTGTGCAACTTACTTTTCTTTTTTATCTTAACCCTTGGCAACAGTTGACTTGTAGACCACTGGCTCCCTAAAACATCCTCGTTTGGCTTATCTGACACCATGCACTTGGTTATCCTTTGACATTCTTATCCCAAACTGAACTCATCTTGCTACTGGTAGTCCTCCCTTTTCCCAAAAGAAAATACTACTAGATACTAAATCTTCAGCTTCTCTGTCTCACTTACCTTGCATTTAGTGAGTTCTCAAATCTTGTTGATTATGCCCCTAAAGACTGCTCTAATAGATTCCACTTTTCTCCAGCACCAGTGCCACAGCCTAATCTAAAAACTTGTCACTTCTGGCTTGGAGTAAGGGCAACAGCTCCCCAGTCAGCCTATCTCAAGCTTTATAACATTTTTTTCACTAATTCTGTAATCTTATCAGATGCAGTTTTTTCAACTAAAATTCTTATTGTTGTATGTGGCTACTTAAAATCCTACAGTGGTTTCATTTCTTTTGGCATCAAATTCAAACTTCTTAACAAGGCTTACGACAACCTTTATTAAACATTTCCCAAACTATTTCCTCAGTCTTTGCATTCTTCTCTCTAGCGATAATGCACATTCTCCACTCGTAACCAGCATTTCCCACCTAGGACCGTTTGCCAAGAACATTCTTTATGGGCTCAGCCCTATTCATGCCTCTCATCCCTGCTAAAAAGTCACTTATCTAGGAAGCCTTTTCTTCTGACTACTGGTAAATTAGGATAGATGATGCTACTTGATCCCATTGTATTCTGTGAACAATTAACCCCATCTAATTTTTAGCATTTTTAAAAGTTGGTCCTCCGTAAACTATAAGCTTGATGAAGGCAAGGGCCATGTCTACATTTTGCTCACCCTAGCTTATCCCCAGAACCTAGCATTCATTTGCATATCACAGGTGAATAAGAAAAACAATATTTACTTCATATTGATAGTGTGAACATTAAATGTGATAATATAAAGAGAATTAGGCATATAGAAAGCATTTAGCAAATATTTCAATTCAATGGATGAATACATGAGATAAAGTACCTATTCTGAAATCTTCCTTGTTTTATTCATATTTTATGCCCTCACAAAACAGAACAAACATCAGTAATTTTGAGTGGGTCATTAAGTGAGGAAAAAGGAAAAGAGCTGTATAACATGGCATAAATATCATATGAGAAATAGAAAAGAAAAATTTTCCTAATACAGATAATTAAACTAACAAAGAAACAAGATTTCACTTCATTTTTTTTTTCTAAAAGCAGAAGATTGATTTTTTAAAACTTTTCTTGGGGACAAATTCATCCTTAAGTAAAGTGCTCCATATTTCGAATCATAGAGTAAAATGTTTATTGTGATAACCTTAGAATAAAAATGCTGTAATAATAAAGGTAGGTAACTTGGGACACTACCACATCATCTGAGTGTCTGTTGCTACTGTGAAACAGAACATTTTACCCAAAGTCAGTTTGCCTAAAAATTAAATTAGTGAAGAATGAATGTCTCCATAAAATTCAACTTAATAAACTGTACTATCTAAAAGGTATTTGTTGTTGTTCTAAGGACTTACAATAAATCACTTTACCTATGGCCGGAATTATTTTCCTGAAATCCAAATAACCCATTAAAGAACTCAGACATTTTAGATGAAATTTTATACATGAATTATTTACCTCTCCATAAATTTATAATTTTTATTAGACTCTCAAACGGAGTCTGTCACCTACAAGTGATAAAACATTGGTTTGATCAAAGGCATCACTTTCCTTTCGATTTTTAATTTATAAAATACATCTGCAGCACTTGAAAATTGATCTATTTACCCTGCATACTTTGAGTATATCTTGCTAACTTATTCATTGGACACTTTATTTTTTAAGATTACTAGTATATAAAGTGAAACTGAATTGTAAAACTTAAAATAATACATGTAGATAGATTTGCCCAAAATTTATAAGCGATTGAGCAAACTAATCACAAACACTTATAAAATAAAGAGTAAAAAAAGTCTTATGGCAATCTGGAGAACAAACCTATCTTGAAAACATTCGAATGTATTGTTGTATAAACAATTCTTGCAAATGTAATCCTTGCCCAGAGAACAATTTCTTCACAGATGGCCCTAGGAAGGCCTCACAGTAGATTGGACTCAAAAGCACCTTGAGGTCAGGGTCTATTTTGTTCATAATTAGAACATCCAGGTCTAATATGTAGACTGTTAAAAAGTATAAGGTTAGATTACATACACATATATCTGATAATATCAAAAACTGGAGGTAATTCTGATACAGAGGATTCATAGTATTTATCATCTATAACTAATTGACCTAACTTCATGACTGAATTAAGAAAATGATACATTTCATTGTGATTAATTGTAATTGATGTCTTTAGAGAAGTATGCTTCAAATTTGATATATACTTATTTTAAATACAAAAATAGTTCAAAAGTGCTCTTAAATAAAAATACTTTAAAAGAAAATAGCCAAAATCACTAAAAAATTCTCCACCATTAAAATATGTGGCTGCATTTTACGATAGAATAGCTGGCTATTAGAAAGTAGAAAATCAGGCCAACTAGTTGTAGTCTAATTAAACTATATTACTCACCCAAACCTATAGGCTCAACAGTGGCCTAGTCTTCATGAACAATCTACACCAAAGTCAAAAAAAAAAAAATTAAAAGAAGACTTGGTCTAGCATTCTGGGCCTCAGCATTCAAACTTGTATGGCTGTAAATATAATTTTGTCCTCCTGCCAAGTTTCAGCAGAAGGGATTTAACAGTATATCTGGGACTGAAACATTACCTTGGGTTCTAGTTTTAGGAAAAAAAGTCCTTGGTTTTTCAATGATCTCTCAGGGACTGTAATTCTGCTTTTGATTCCCACTCTTGTGGCTGAAAATTTACCACTCCTTACAGATACTCAATGATAAAAACCTGCTTGCCTGTCGGAATCTCCATATATATTATCAAAATCTTACCAGAAATTTTGGGACTGAGCAGCAAGTCAACAAAATTGCCAATTCAAAAGCCTACTTTTTGTCTTTCCTTATAGAGCAGTTAAACTCATTTTGTACTCTTTCTGAAAGCTGAAACACTGTATCATTTACTAGTCCTTGGTCTGAGTTGGAGTAATTCATCCAGAACGGTACACTCCGTAAATTGTATATTTTACTTACTTAAATCCTCTCCCAGGTTTTGAAGGAAACTTGCCTCAACACCAAATCCAATTCCAGATCTTAATCCTCTTGAATTTTCCCTGATCTAGTTACTCAATTTAACATAGTCATGACCACACTATCCAAAAACCTCTTGAAACTCACTGGTATACAAATGTCAAATGAATAATAAAATGATTCGTAAAGTGGTCAGGTTATCTTGACAGCGTGTAACTGAAGTCCAGGGATGTACATCTGTCAAAAATTTACCAAAAATTATTTCCGAGGGTACTAAAAACTCAGTTATATTAGGGATTTCAAGGTATCTTTTCAAGTTTAAAATTCTGTGATTTTTGAGAATGGTAAGGAAAATATTTTTGAAAACAAGTCACTAACCACTGGGTTGACTAAAGAGCTAAATAAAATTGCAAAATCTCCCAAAAGAATCTAAGGTACATTTCATTAGGGAATGACATAGTACAGATGATTATGTGCTTGTTTCAGTGCCTGAAGTGGATCTTCTTAAAACAAAACATACTTGAAAAAAACAGTGAAAAAGCTTCCATAGCAAACATTTTATTTCAGCTCTTTTCTCATGCTGTCTGAAGGGTACATGAAGGGAAATCACTGAGTGCTCAGTGATTGTTTGCTTTCTTTTCTAAGATACCATATGTTCAAAAATGCATGTAATAATCAAGAATAAATATGTCTTTGACATTTAAGAGAGGAAAGTCAGCAGCATGAGCCGGGAATAAAAACAATTTTTTTTTTTCTGAGAGTTACAACTTTAAAGCCTTGGGAGTCAAACACCTAAGATGCCTCAAAGTTTCTCCCCTCAGTGTGAATAAACATTAGACAGGTATCCTCCTGACTGTAGGCCTCTGACCTCTCTTTACTTAGAACGTTTATTTTAGAAAATTTTCCATTATAAATTCTTTCTCTGCTACTTTGGGATGTGAATCTTCCCTGTGCCACTTGCCAATGTTTCTCGAGGGCCTGGAGCCTCCCTCTGCATTGATAATCTTAACTGTTATTTCACTAAGCAAATGGAAACAAGAAAAATCAACTTCCACAAGCTCTTTTCACCACATGGGGCCACAAACATACCTTCATCTCTATCTATATATACTGTTTTCCCTTTTGTTAAAATGGATGAAAGTTTTACGCCCTTATCCAAGAAAAACCTTCCACTCCTGCATAAAATCACATCCTATTATTTTCTTTCATGATCAATTTCGCCATCTTTGGTAGATATTTATCATATTTACTGGCCAAAATCTTTCCCACTAAAAAAAATTAAAAAAGGAAAATTAGGAAACAAAGCTTGCATTGATCAAACATTACCCATCAGTTACTGACTGATTTCATCCCACTCATGTACAGAAAACACTTTCAAAGTCCATAATTATTGTCTCCAATTCCTCTTTGCTATTAAATTTTAAACCTTTCTGATATAAAAATTTAAAGATATAAATTTCTCTTCAGATGCTGGTAAAGCTGCATTCCATACAATTTAATGCGTTGCATTTTCATCATAATTCTTCTTATTTTATCTTTTACCCATGTGTTACTTATGGATGTTTTGCTTTATTTCCAAATATTTGGGTATTTTTCAGCTGTGGTTTTATTATTGATGCCTCATTTAATTCAATTATAATCAGAGAACATATTCTGTAGGTTTTAAATTCTCTGCTATATCTTTTCTGGTCCAGAATATGATGTATCTCTGTGAATGTTTCATGTGTACTTGAAAACTGGAATTCCATTTTTTAGTGTAATATTCCATATGTCAATTAGATCAAGCTGGTGATAGTGTGTTCAAGTTTGTTATAAATCTACTGATCCCCTGCCTTTTTATATAGATTGCTAAGACAGAAGTGTTGAAAATTATAAGACTAACTGTAGCTTTTTACTCCTCCTTTCAGTTATGCCATTTTATACTTCATGTATATTGAGAGTTTTTTTTTATATAAAGCACACACGCACATTTAGGAGTTTTCTTTTTTTAATGCATTGATCCTTTACTCAGTACAAAATATTCCTCTTCATCTTTGGTATGAGTTCTTGTCCATGATTCTTTGCTTAATATAGCCACTTCCACTTATATATGATTAGTATTTGTGCAGTGTATCATTTTCATCTTCTTATTTTTCTATTTATCCCATCTATTCTTTGTTCCCTTTTATTGCCGCCTTTTGCATTAAATATATTTATTGTTCCATTTAATCATAGAGGTTTTTAAAATCTTTATTAAGGGCCACCCTAAGGTTCACAACATACACCAGCATTTATTACACCCATCTTTCAAATAATACATAAAGAACCTCACTACAGTATATTTTGTTTTTTTCAGTCATTATGCTAGAATGTCACTCATTTTACTTGTTTGCTATAAATCCCACAATAATTGTCATTATTTTTGTTTTAAACAGTAAATAATATTTTTAAAATTTCAAATTATATATATTTACCAACATATTTATCATTTCTGGCTTTCTAAATTTTTTCATGTGAATCCAGAGTGTCACAACATATCATTTCTATTTGCTAAAGAACTTTCTTCAACTTTTTTATAATGTAGGTCTGTTGGCAGTATAAACCAAATTTCCTTATCTATTCATCTGTTAATGCACACTGTTTATTTTGATTTCTTGCCTATTGTGAATAATACTGCAATGAACATAGGAGTACAGACATCTCTTTCGCATGTTGATTTCAATTCCTTTGGATGTATAACAGGAAGTGGGATTTCTGAGTCATATGGCAATTCTATTTTAGGTTTTTGAAAAACCGCCATATTGTTTTTCACAGCTGCTTCACTATTTTATATATCCACAACCAGTGCACAAGGTTTTGAATTTCTCCACATCACCATCAACTCTTTTTATCTTGATTTTGATAATAGCAATCCTAAGAGATATAAGGTGATATCTCTGCTGTTTTCGATTTGCATTTCCCTGATAATTAATGACGTTGATCATCTGTTCAAACATGATACTTGTTGGCCACTTGTATGTCTTCTTTGGAGATATTTCCATTCAAGTCATTTGCCCATTTTTTAATCAGTTTATTTCCTTGTGTGTGTGTGTGTGTTTGGTTTTGTTTTTTGCTATTAAGCTATAGAAATTCCTTATATAGTGTTGAAATTAATCCCTTATTAGACATATGGTTTGCAAATATTTTCTCCCATTCTTCAGGTTGTCTTTTCACTTTGATTTTGTCCTTTGCTATGCATAAGTTTATTGCTTTTTTTTTTTAGTTTGATGTAATACCACTTGTCTGTTTTAACAATGAGAACACATGGACACAGGAAGGGGAACATCACACACTGGGGCCTGTTGTGGGGTGAGGGCAGGTGGGAGGGATAGCATTAGGAGATATACCTAATGTTAAATGACAAGTTAATAGGTACAGCACACAAACATAGCACACATACACATATGTAACTAACCTGCACGTTGTGCACATGTACCCTAAAACTTAAAGTATAATAAAAATAAATAAATAAATAAAATTATACAGATCTCTAGCTCACCCTGCAGCACAAACGAAAAGTATCATTTTTATTACCATTAGTAGTAGTCGCTAACTTTCACTGGGAGCTTACTACGCAATAAAAATCTGTGCTCAGTGCTTAAAAAAAATAAAACCACTTGTCTATTTTTTATTTTGTTGCTTGTACTTTGGTGTTATAACCAAGAAATCAATACCAAGACCAAAGTCAAGCTTTTCCTCTGTTTCAATTTTACCATTTCAGATCTAAGTTAAAGTCTTTAAGCTGATTTTTGTGTAGGATGTAAGATCCCAATGTCTTCTCTTTCTTTTCCTTCCTTTCCTTCTTTCTTTCTTTTCTCCTCTCCTTTCCTCCCTCTCTTCCTTCCTTTCCCTTCCTCCCCTCCTTCTTTCCTTCCTTCCTCATTGCTCCCTCCCTCCCTCCCTTCCCACATTCCTCCCTCCCTCCCTCCTCTATTCCCTCCCTCCTTCCTCCCTTCCTTCCTTCCTCCCTTTTTTCCTACCTCCCTTCCTTCCTTCCTTTTTCCCTTCTGTTGAAGAGACTATCCTTTCCACATTGTGTTTTCTTGACAACGTCGTCAAAGATCTGTTGACTATATGTGCATAGGTTTATTTTTAGGCTCTTTATTAGTCTAGATGCGTGTATTTATGCTGGTACCATATGGTTTTAATAACTATAGCTTTGAAATATATTTTTAAATCACAAAGTTTGATACCTCCTGCTTTCTTCTTTGTTCTTAGGATTGCTTTGGCTATTCTGGATCTTTTGTGGTGCTATAATAATTTCAGGATTGTTTTTAACTATTCCAGTTAAAAAAAAATGGCCAGTGAAATTCTGATGGAAATAGTGAACACAAGATGTCTTTCCGTTTTCCATTTATTTATGTCTCCTTCAATTTCTTGTAACAATGTTTTGTAGTTTTCAGTGTACCAGTCTTTCACCTCCTTGATTAAGTTTAGTTCTAAGTATTTTATTATTTTTGAGGGCTATGGTAAAAAGAGTTATTTTCTGAATTTCCTTTTCAAATGGTTCATTGTTAGTGCATAGGAATGCAAATACTTTTACTAAATGGATTTATTAGTTCTAACACTTTTTTCTGGAATCTTTATAGTTTTCTACATAAAATAGTTCTCCCTTATCCACAGGGGTGGGGGATATATTCCAAGACCTTCAGTGGATGCCTGAAATTGTGGATATTACCAATCCCTCTATATACTATGTTTTTAACTATAGATATGCTCCTATGGAAAATTTTGTTACATGATTTTTCTGAGTATATTGAGATGGGAATATATTTTTAAGTTCTTTATTCTGCTAATGTGTTTATCACAGTTATTAATTTTAGCATGTTGAATCATTTTTGCATTCCAAGGATAAATTATACTTGATAATGATGTACGAGCTCTCTAATATGATGTATGAGTTCTCTAATATGCTGTTGTGCTGATGTGTTCTATAAATAATGAGCTTAATGATTATCTTAGGTTAATCTTAAACAATTTTTAATTAGTGATTCAATTTACAGTGCCTGCCTTTCCTAACATTTCATATGCTCTCTCCCCAGTGTTCTCTTTTTAATACTTTTCACTAACATTGTACACATTTATTTAATGTCAATTCTTACTAGTACATAAGATGGCACTTAGGACTTAGTGTTACTTCTACTAGTAGATAAGCTCCATGAGAATGGAAATGTTTTACTGTTTTGTTAATAACTGTGTGTTCAGCTGGTATGTCCATGTTTGGGGTACAGAATACTCAATAAATATTTTTTGAATGAATACAGGAAAAGAAGGAATCATTTTTAAAGATGGAAATAATGTTATACTAGGGTACTTTTTCTTCCTTGTATAAAATACTATGTGCAATTCGGAGTGGGTTGCAACAGATTACATCAGTTAGCCTCCTAGAAATTTGAAGCTAGATAGACTAAGGCCTGTAAACATATGACAAGACAATAGAATAGTGAGTGGTAAATAGAAGCTCTACAAATAACAGTTAGCAGCCCCCTACCCCCCAGCACACACAAATGTACAGTATGGTAATCAACACATAAAATATATAGCTGATTTTGAAAATTTTGAGTAAAGCAACACGAAAAAGGAAAAAGAAAATGTAATCAAATTGATCACTGGGTCTTCAATAAGCAATATGTTCATAGTCATGCAATTCTAAAAGTTTATTGGGTTCGACACTTAGATAATCAATAAATAATGGCAGACATCCTCATTTTGTTTAGAGAACAAAAGGTAAATAGTATCAGTCTTCAAATGCACAAATGTAACTTCAAAAATGAAAACTGGGAAACGTAAAATTGAGATTGAAAGCCAAAGGAAAAAAGAGGTCAGAAAATGTCATTTTCTTACAGGGCAACGATATAAAATAGATTAATAATTTAATGGATACAAAGTTAATATATTCTTTTAAGGGATAAACTAGGATGGAAAGGAGTAGAACAGAGAGCTGATACCAGAAACCATGTATACATGTCATTATTATTATAATATTTAAACAGTAGTACCATTTTTATTTTCAAATGTGTATGCAATTTGAATAGTAAGCTAAGCTGTTATCAACATAGGGACAAGTTTGTTGTAAAGGCAGAGGTTTGGGATTTGGACTAAACTGGGTAAAATTTAGACTCTGTCACTCTCGGAAATCTATTGAACATCTCTGAGACTTGGTTTTCTCATCTATGAACAAATTGTGGTTAATGACATAAAATGCACAAAATGCTTGATCACGTGAAAGTGACTTATTAAATGTCAAATGTTTGGATCCTTTTTTTCCATTTTTTATTAATTGGACTTGAAGAAAAATGAGCTAAAATATGTATACCAGTAGTAGAAATGTTGACTAAAACTACAATCCTAAAAAATTGCAAGATTTTTGCAGATAACTAGCATTATGATATTACAAATCTTCAAATGTTACCATCGTATAAAAAAAAATCTGGGCATCTTCTTTAAAAAGTGTATGTCATGTGCTTTATTGTTTTAAAATAACATTAATCTAGAATAGTCAGAAAGCATTTTGATCACAATGAAATTACACTTAATAATTTTTCTAAATAATTTTGGCCATTCAAAGAAAAAAGTGCTATGGCACTTTCAAATTCATGATTACCTACTGTTTTTCTAATAAAGAATACAAAATTTTATATAGACACACATTTATTTTTTGTAAAATATTGCTAATTCCACAGGAGAGTATTTGTAATGCTTATTAATTTTGCATTTTAATGTTATTCAGAAATGCCCCCCTCCAATCAGAAAAATATACACAGACCAATTCTAGGATTGTCAGTGTTTGCCTAGTTATTACATTGTCATTAAGACAACAAAATAACTTATTCAGTTAATTTTATAAATTCAGCAATAATAATTCAATATGCACACTTTTAACAAATAGTGTGCAATCAATGTTTTTCAAAAGCTGTACCATACCAAGGAACATCACATATATAAAAAAAAGTTTCATAATGCATCAGATTGATTTAGAACAATATTGAGGAAAATTGCTTCAAAGTTATGCCTAATATTAACAATTCAATTATACAGATTTTAAAAATATATTTTTACATGTAACAGATTATTCTAATTCAAAATACTATTAAAAAACTACATTATACTCTGTACATTACAATTCTAAGACTTGCAGTATTTTCTAATAGTCAGAAAATACTGCAAGATTAATCAATTAAAAGTAATTTTTGGAAATGCTCTATCCAGAAATAACCATTTTAAAATTTATTCTAAATGTGTCTTCCTTAAGAAATCATAGCATTTCACTAATTAATTTCACATTGTTTTTCTTGGAATTGAGGCTGTGGGAAGAAAAAGAATTTTGCTTAATCTTATCAACCTAACAAATATTTCTCCAAGATTCCATGTAATTGACCTGATATTTTGTATTACTTTTTCAAACGAAGTAAAAGTTTTTGTTGTTGTTGTTGTTTGTTGTTCTACTTAACTGTCTTGGTAAAATGTAAAATGTGCCTGTTTATTCTCACTACTTACTAGTGGTTTAAATACAATTTTGAACCATGTTGAAGAGTATGTAGCCTAGGAATTAGCTTTGATTGTTATACCTTGTAAGATGGAAAGAGAATTTCCCCCATATAATTCTCCATGATTTTTCCATATGGTTCAACTATTTAGTGTGAGTGAGTTTAAGAAAAGGGACATCTGACAGTCTTTAGATAAGTTGGAGTATTTTACATCATGTAAGAACATACCATGATTCCAGGCCTTCTGGCCCTCCCAAGACACTGGCTGTGTACTGGAAGCACATAAAATGACAGTGACACTGGCTTGATCATATTAATGGCAAATGTCAAAACAGTTCATTTTATTCCAAATGAATATCCAAGAAAAGTTTACTGCATGTGAAATGATTAAATTGTAGCAGGACTGTTTAATCACAAAGGAGGAATTGCTTATTCTCTTCAAGAACAACTTACTTGGGGAGAGGCAACTAAAAGAAATGATCTGGACCAAGCTCTCATGTATTCACCATACAGTCCCTACAAAATGATACAAACAAAACAAGCAGACCTCGACATTTTGAAAACTCTGGAGAAAATATGCATTTATTAACTTTTGGGGAATCAAAGAGCAAAGATTTCTACTATCCCGATTGAGTTTACATCAAATGCTGGAGGAGGAGGAGTGTCCTTTGAGAGAACTGTTTAATCAACCTCTGTGTAAGACATAATGTAGTGTTTGCATCAGCAACTATGCCAGATCCTTCCTAAGAAACAATACATTACATGGGAGAATGTTAATTACCAAGCAACGTGGTGTCCTGTATGCTAACATTGTTAGCTATTTAGCATAATGCATAATTTGTCAACATCTTTATTTGAATCATTGTGCTCACCTATATATAAATATATATATACAAATAAATGGTTTAAAAAGAGGTGAATGATACAGCCTATTGTTATGTCCAGATATGAGCATATTAGGAATAGTCTGCTTTCTATTTTATAACCAAGTCCCTCAAAGTTTCTGTCTCTCCAAGGGCTGTAGACACTTCCATGAGTCCCTGTACATCCAAACATAAAACAATTAAAAGAGATTCCAGTCTTTGCCAAAGGAGCAGAGATACTGTACCACTCATGAACATGAGTTTTTCTTCCTTACCGTTTCTATCAAGACCTAAAACTCCACCCAGTTACCAGGACCCAATGACAATCTCTTGTTGTCCCTTTCTTCAAGATGTCCCAATTCTGACACTGACTTCCCTGCTAGGTTTTTAAGAATTTACTTGCTTTCCTTATATAATAGTGCCCCCATCCACAGTTTTGCCTTCCCACAGTTTCAGTTACCCAAGATTAACTTTGACCCAATAATATTAAAAGGAAAATTCTAGAAAAAAACAATTTATAAGTTTTAAGTTACATGCCATTCTAAGTAGCATAAAATCTCACTCCATCCCACCCTGTCCCACCCAGGACATGAATTATCCTTTTGTCCAGTATATTCACACTATATATGCTTCCCATCCATTAGTCACTTAGTAGCTGTCTCAGTTATCACAGTGGCTCTTGAAGTATTGCAGTGCTTGTATTCAAGTGGCCCTTATTTTACTTAGTGGCCCAAAGTGCAAGAGTAGCAATGCTGCCAATTTGGATATGCCAAAAAGAAGGCATCAAGTGCCTCCTTGAAGTGAAAAGATGAAAGTTCTAAAGTTAATAAGGAAAGAAAAATATCTTATGCTGAGGTTGCCAAGATCTATAGTAAGACCGAATACTCTATCCATGAAATTGTGAAGAAGAAAAAAGAAATTAGTGCATAGTATATATAGGGTTTGGTACTATCGGCAATTATAGGCATCAGCTGGGGATGTTGGAAAGTATTCCCCGTGTATAAGGGGGATACTACTGTACCTACTGACCCCTTGCTACTCTGCCAAACTTTTCACGGCTATATATGCTACTTGTTTCACTAAACAGTTTTTCCAAAAGTATAACAGCTGTTGAGTTCTACCTGTTTTATGAAGCTTCACTTGGCATGCCTTATTTCTTCTCCTGATTCATAAGTAAAAGTAAGACAGAATAATTTAATCAGTAGTTTAGATGAAAGTTGAATTAAAAAATATATAAGTATCCATCCCCTCAATCATTTATCCTTTGTGTTACACATAATCCAATTATACTCTTAGTTATTTTTAAATGTACAATTGAGTTATTATTGACTATAGTCACTCTGTTGTGCTATCAAATAGTAGGTCTTATTCATTCTATTTTATTTTGTACCCATTAACCATCCCAATCTCCCCGTCACCACTCCCCCACTACCCTTCCCAGCCTCTGGTTACCATCCTTCTACTCTCTATGTCCATTAGTTCAATTGCTTTGATTTTTAGACCCCATGCAATGTTTGCCTTCCTGTGTCTGACTCATTTCACTTAACGTAAGTAAATGCATCTATTATATACCCACAGAAATTTTTTTTAAAACAATATTATCTATAGCAGAGGTCAGCAAACTATGAGGGCCTGGAGACCAAATCCAGCCTGCCACTTTTTCTTGTAAATAAATTTTTATTGAAAGACAAAAAAGTACATATATAAAAAACACAGGCAGTTCAACTGCAAATTTACCCATGTTTATACTGACATCTCAAGGGTTATGTGAAGCTGACATGACAAGAAACCTGCTTACCTCCTCACAACTAATGGCACATTTTTTAAATCAATGATTTTTTCCTAGACCAAGACATATTCTAACTCACACTTAATTAAAAATGCTATCAAACCTATACATGTACATAGTCCAAAAAGACAAGTTCCATAACATATAAGTGCAGCCTTCTCTCTCCTTCCTACTCTCACACATATTTCCACTCCACAGAGGCAGTCCCTTTACAGCCCTAAAACTAGGTATTCTCTTAACCTCCTTCCATATTTCTAACTATGATTTTATTACTATTTCCTGCTTTTCAATTTAAATTATTATCTACTAGCTTTCTATTATGGAACAAAAGAGTATAACTTTCTTCTCATCCCTCATTCCGAATTTCCCTTTTCCCATCCTTTGAATATACAAGTCATGATTCACTTAGCGATGGGGATATATTCTGAGAAATCCATCATTAGACGATTTTGTCATTGGGCATAGACTGTACTTACACAAACCTTAATGGTACAGCCTAGTACGTACTAGGCTATAGGGTATAACCTATTGATCTTAGTCAACATCATCACAAACACATAAGCTCTGCACTGCTAAGTTACAACAGCTATGATGTCACTAGGCAATAGGAATTTTTCAGCTCCATTATAATCCTATGGGACGACCATTGTATATTCAGTGTGTCACTGAAATGTTATGTGGTGCATGACTGTAGTTCGATAATTTTTAAATCAATCTTCAGTGTTCACATTATTATGGCTGTTTTTCATAGAACAGCATGTTGAGTGCTATAATTATATTTCCAATCTTGAATGATCTGTTTTCCATTCTAATTGTCTCTTTTGACATTTGTTAGTTTTCTAACCACTCATTGCTAATTCAGAATCTGTCTGCTTGGGCTACCATAAAAAAATACCCCAGATTTGGCTGGGCACAGTGGCTCACACCTGTAATCCCAGCACTTTGGGAGGCCAAGGTGGGCAGATCACCTGAGGTCGGAAGTTCAAGACCAGCCTGACCAACATGGAGAAACTCCATCTCTACTAAAAATACAAAAAATAAAAATAAAAATAAATAGATAAACAAACAAACAAACAAATAAATAAATAGCCAGGCATGGTACCCGGAAGGCGGAGGTTGCAGTGAGCCGAGATCGTGTCATTCAACTCCAGCCGGGGCAAGAAAAGCAAAACTCAAGTCTCAAGAACAACAACAACAACAACAACAACAAAAACAACTCAGATTTGATGACTTAAACAAAAGACATTTATTTTGTCACAGTTCTGGCAACTGGAAGTTCTAGGACAAAGTCCCAGCAGAGTTGGTTTCCTCTGAGGCCTGTGACATTGGCATCTTTACCTGGTTACCTTATATGCACACCCACCCCTGGTATCTCTGTATATCCTATCATCTTATTCTCCTCTTACAAGGACATCAGCCATATTAGATTAGAGCCCACCCTAATGGCTTCATTTTAACTTAATTACCTATTTAAAAGCCCTATATCCAAATATAGTAAAATTGTGAAGAACTAGGAGTTAGGGCTCCAACAAGTGAAAATAAAAGGGGAGACAAAATGCAATCCAAAACCCCTGCCCAGAAGTGGAAAGCTCTTCTCAATACACTCAACCACATGAGGTAACGCCAGCTTGGTCTCCTCCCCAGAGGTGGCCTTCCTGAAGTTCTCCACTCCTCACAATGGTCTGACTGCTGGCACTGAGAGCCTGCTGTTTAGGGTCCACTTCCACCATTACTTTGGAAATTTCCATTCTCTCCTCTGTGCTGGATCCCCTGAGGCTACTTCTCCTTCACTCACTCCTTGTTTTTGGTAAACACATCTTCCAGCAGCTTCCAGAGAGTTGTGCATTCTTTAAAATCTTTAGTTTATATAAATAACTTCTTTCTACTTTCTTTTTCTTTAATTTTTAATTTTTTTATTTATTTTATTATTATTATACTTCAAGTTTTAGGGTACATGTGCACAATGTGCAGGTTAGTTACATATGTATACATGTGCCATGCTGGTGTGCTGCACCCATTAACTCATCATTTAGCATTAGGTATATCTCCTAATGCTATCCCTCCCCCCTCCCCCCACCCCACAACAGTCCCCAGAATGTGATGTTCCCCTTCCTGTGTCCATGTGTTCTCATTGTTCAGTTCTCACCTATGAGTGAGAACATGCGGTGTTTGGTTTTTTGTCCTTGCGATAGTTTACTGAGAATGATGATTTCCAATTTCATCCATGTCCCTACAAAGGACATGAAGTCATCATTTTTTATGGCTGCATAGTATTCCATGGTGTATATGTGCCACATTTTCTTAATCCAGTCTATCATTGTTGGACATTTGGGTTGGTTCCAAGGACATTTGGGTTGGTTCTACTTTCTTACTAGACCAAACTTTTGCCAGGATACAAAATTCTAAGTGAAAAAATATTTCCCTTCAGAATTTTGAAAGCATTGTCCCACTGTCTTCTGCCATTACTGATGAGACATCTGAAGACATTCCAATTTTCCACCCTTAGTTTTGAATATTTTCTTCTTTTTCTCCTATTGTTCCTCTTCCTCATATGCCTTTTCCTTTTTCCTTTGGCTTCTTCTTTTGTTTCCTTCTCCCTGACCAGCACAGATCTTTTCTAGTCCTTTTTGTATAATGAGTGGGCCCTCTCAATTTGACAATTTTTGTGTGGAAAATTTGAGCGTATTATGTCTTTCATAATATTCTACCCTAGTGTTTTATAAAATCCCTTTCTTAAATTCCTACTATATTGATATTGCTTCTCTCTAACTACCATAATTTTCTCACCTTTTTAATTCTTCTTTTACACTATTTGGTTTTATTGTTCATTTTATTATTCTTCATTCTTCAATGTCCTTAGGTTTACCTTCTAGGCTTTTTATTAAATTATTCATTTTTTATGCTAGATTTAATTTCCAGGAGCTCTTTCAGGTTCACTGAGTGTCTTGTTTTGTTTTGTGGTCTAGTCTACTATTCTTATTTTATGTATGTACCATATTCTCATGTTACTAGGAATATTTATTAAATATATATTTTAAGATTGATTTCTATTTCCAGAACTATATGGTATTGTTTGATTCCTCTGAGTTTCTCTTTTTGTGTATGGTTTTCGTTTGTTTGTTTGCTTATTCCTTCTTGTTCTTGTTAGAAATGTCCTCAAATCCCTATGTCTGGTGTCTGGTGTCTGAATACAAGCAGGAGTTAAGCACTCAAAAGAGGTTAGGAGTTGAGTGGAGGCAGAGAGCTTTTCTCACACAGATTTTATTTTAGAGTGATCAATGTTTAATATTGCACTGAGGAACACCAGGTTTCATATCTCTGCACACACAGACACACAGACACACAGACACACACAGGCACACACACTTTTGACTGAATGATATAAGGCATTTTATCTTCTGTTGAACCATTTCCCATGAGGAAACTCCTCAAATCTTGTGTCAATGTCAATAGAGATATGGACCAGGCTGTAATGCTTCTCAGAGTCATTTGGGAAAATCATATCACGTTCAGTGATATGATTACTCTTAATTCCCTTAATTTTAGCATGGTGCCTAGACTCTTAACTGTAGCTGGTGTTTCTGAGTAGAGAGTATCCCTGGATCAAATTCTCCAAATAGCAAACTCTTTTACCAGGATTAGGAAAGTAACCAGCAATGGATATGTACAGGGGTTCAAAGAACCTACTTTTCTTATAGACTTCTAACCAGTATTCATGTATTTAGTCATACATATAACCCTACATTCAGAGACATCTGGTACCTCTATTTTCTGAGACTGTTGAGGTTCGGTTGCAAAAAGCAGCTTGCTTCTAATTTGTTTCCTGTCTCAACTTAAATTTTAACTTCCTTCACTGTTGCCACTCATCTATCTGCTTTGTAGCTTGCAAAATTATTATTAATATAAAATTAGTATTGTCTCATCTACCAAATCTGTTGTCCCTATAGGTGTAAATCTTCTTACTCATTTCTTCCAATTTAGTAGTGTCAGGAAAAAAAAGAGAATGCATTTGATTAACTAAAAGCTTCCAAATTCACATTATAAAGGGTACTATAGAAGGTATTATGTATTTATTTCCTAATGCTTATACCTCTTTTGCTACACAAAGATAGTACACATACTGAAAAACTGAAAGTAATTTAAAGCCAAATTACCACTTGAGGGAGCACAACATTCACAATTACATAAGTCAACCAATTATAGAAACACTTGATTATCTTCAGTTCAAATTCATTTCTTCAATAAACATGTTTGGAGTACCTACTATGTTGAACCAATTAAGAAACGATTAAAGTAGTGCTTAAATGAACTGATCAATCAGTCTGATCTGAATTAAGGTAGTAATTGTGAAGAAAGTGGGGAGTAGATACTTTTTCTCATATATATATTTCAAAAAATATTTTAAAAGTTTTCCAATCATTTTTTGGTCTACACTCTTCTGTTAGTTTCCTAGGGCTGCCAAACAAAGTACCACAACCTGAGTGGCTTAAACAACAGAATGTTATTGTCTCACAGTTCTACAGACTGGAATTTGGAAATCAAGTTGCTGGCAGGGTTGGATCTTCCTGAGAGCTGTGAGGGAAGGATCTGTTCCAGACCTCTCTCCTTGGCATGTATATTGCCGTCTTCATGTTTACATGGTGTTTTCCCTGTATACATGTCTGCCTCCAAATTTTCTCTTTTTATAAGGACACTGACTGGTCATACTGGATTAGCGCCTACCCTAATGGTCTCATTATAAATTTATTACTTCTTTCAACACCTTATCACCACACAAGTTCACATGCTGAGGTAATAAGGGTTGGGACTTCAACGCAGGAATTTTGTAGGCCCACAATTCAGCTAATAGCAGCCCACTCCAAATGAAAGATGAGAAAATCAGTTTAAACATTTTAGAAATGGATAAGTAGTTTAGGTAAATTAGAGTGAGGACAACACAGAGCCTGCCCATTCAGGACTTACAGTCCTAGATTAATGTAAAAGAGTATGCCTATTAAGTGCTCCAGAAGAGAATAAAACATATAGCTGAAAGATCTATGCACATTTTGCCTTTTCCCATTCTCTATAGAAACCACCAATTGTTCTCATTTGTCCACACATTGCAGATAATGGCTAGAGATGGAGTCATTGGCTTAGAAACACAGGAGGTAGTAGAATTTACTGAACATAAAATAATGAAGCACTTAAAAAAATTATAAAATAAAAAAGTTTAAATATAGTTTATACCATTATTTGCTTTATACAATTTAATTTAGTTATAAGTTTGATAGAACTGTGGACCTAAAAAATGCATCATAAACATCATATAAGCCAAAGGTTACCAAACTGAAATGTGTTTCAGAATTACCTGTGGAGCTTTTAAAAATACAGAGATTGTTGATTACCACCCCAAATATCTTGAATAGAAGGTTCTCAAATGCATAGTTTTGAGAAACTCTCCAATTGGTTCTAATGCCTGATCCATCTGCTTTGTCTTAAGGTTGAAAAAATTGAGGCCACTTTAACAAAACTACATATCATAAGACATATTTAATAAAAAATGTTCCAGTTCTGTTTATATAAGATTCATTTTGATCAACAGATTATGAGAATATTAATAAAAACTATTTGAAAAACACTTTTGTTAATACAATCAATGATACAACTGTTCTTATGGAAAAGATAGCTCAGTAATATTTGTTTCCTTTTAGTAAAACTTTAAGGTCACCAATACTTAATGTTGGCGAATTTTTAAAAACTCAAATTTAAAAAAATCTTCTAAAATGGAAAGCACAACTTACTAAAAAAGATTTTAGAAACTTACAGATGATGTCCTATCCACTTCACAACGGCTACTGAGAATAAAACAGGCCTCAGCGTCATCCATCCTAAATACAGATGGAAAAACAAAATAATCACACACTGAAATATCTACATGTTTTCTGAAAAACAGAATTTCAGTCTTTTTAGTCCATATATTGCACAAAATGTACATGTAGACCATGTGTATCCTTAAGCTTAAATGAAAGTTGAATTTCTAGCAGATCATGACTATATCTGATTTTGAACAAAAAAAAAATTTGCTATTGGGTTGTCTATTATAACTTAATGTTTTATGACAAAAGTTAATAAAAGCCAAATGTTATTTCTTTGTACAATTAAATATATTTTAGATGCATGCTTTGAGTAAATTAAGGGGCTATATTGGTCTTTATTTTATGATTAATAGTATTTTAACTGTAATGTCTGAATCAAACTAAGAGGGGTGGAATACAGCTTCTCTGTATTCATAAGTAAAACTCTAGTTTGTATTTATACTTCCTGGAGATCATTCAGCATCTTTTTCCAAGCCCCTTCCCCTCATACTAGGGTTCAATATTTCTTAAGTTTAGTGATAAAGACACAGTATATTTTAGTGTTTGATACCTGATGTTCTAAGAGCACAAGAATGTTTATTTTCAAAATGAGGAATGATTTATCTCTGTGGTTCGCTGGATAAAGTAAATATTTTCCAAAAAAAAAATGGTTTCTATGGGGAGGAAATATAAAAGTCCTTGAAATAAGACCAAACCAAACAGTTCTGGGAAAATGTTGCGCCATGGTTATTAAGATAATATGAGTGTTGGATAACTTTCTTTAAACACCATTTTCAACTAAGCAATTCAAAACTCATGCAACTAACCTACGAAACTTGTTTGGAGAATCCTACTGCATGCTCTATGCATGAGGAATTGCACTGAAAAATGTATTAGTTTATATTAAATCCCAAATATTTTATAGGAAGCTAAGATTGGAAATGAACATAAAAATGGATACTGCGTCACTCTAACTTATTTTTTTAAATAGCTTTTAGTGTATGACCAGACAGCTACCTCTCTCTCTCCTTCATTCCCTTCCCTTTTCTTTTATCACGTGGAGGAATTCTTCCTGTAAATATGGTCGCTTTTACCAAGACATCATTTTAAGACTATTGGTAATAAATTAGTTATATTAATCCTAAATAGTATATAGCTTAGATACTAATAGCTAATACCAATAACTCAGATAAACTTGTTAGGCGGAAAGAAGCCTCCATGTATTACACAAATTCATATTGAACATAATATGAATGTTCTTCATGTTTATTGTGTGAAGAACTTAACTGTCATACAATAAATTAAGAATATTGATTATTTACACCAATGAATACAATGATCTAGATTATAGTAGTATCTAAGCATCTATTTCTCTAGCACACCCAAATAATGAGTATAGATAGCAAACAGTAAACACCTAAAGCCAGGGTTTACCTGAGGTGCTGGGAAAATCTGATGACTTAAAGAACTGTCACATGTACAATGACCACAAATATGAAGTATTTAATCCACCAAAAAGATGAAAATACTCACAAAGAAATGTAACTTTCCAATTAGATAACACTCATTATATCCTGCTAGTTTCTCATGCTGTTTTTTTTCAGAAGTTAAATCATTGAAAAAAAAACTCCATTAAATCGACTTTATTATATATAAATCAATGGTAACATCAGAGTTCCTGACTAGGTATCTAGTCATCATTTTAAGGGTTATGCAGCACAAAGGAGTCCAGAAGTCTGTTCCACAAAACAGTTGACTTTTCTTCTGTTCTTTTCCAACACCCACTAGACAGACACACACACACACACACATACACACACACACTTGCACACACAGTGAAGACAGGCACAAACACACACCCACTCATGTACACTCAGGTTATCCAGGAAAGAAAAAAAAAGTATAAAGCACTTATGCTATTCAATTCAGTGGTGAGACTTTTAAATCTAGAAGAGTATGCAGGACAACTCAAGGGTAAACATGAAGATATGTTTAAAACTTTAAAAACAGCAGAAAATATTGAGCAAAACCACTTTTGTTGAAGATACCTTCTGGCATCTGAAACTAAGGAGACTGTTTCGCAGAAACTCTGTTTCCGTGGTGTCCACGCTATGCTCAATAATACTCACATTCTACTCATATGATACAACTTGGTAACTTGTGACAAATGTTTAAGACTATGTCACCTTTAAGACAAATTGCCTGGTACATGCACAAAAAGAAGAGGGTAGCTAAGTAAGTCCTGTCACCTTTCTGATTCCTCTAGTCCACGGCAACCATTTTTTCTCTGACCCCAGGCAAAACAAGTGCTATGTGTCCAATACATAGTGCAAGCTCTTTAAAATGTAAACCCTAACTCACACTGCACTGGTATGTCACACCATATTTAGCCCACAATTTTTAGATGTGGGATAAAAACAGTATTCGGGAATTTGGAGACTACTCTAACAGTGAGTCTGGATACCTCAGTGAATCTCTGACAGCTTAAGATAATTATTCTGGGCCACTTTTTTCATTGTGCTGTGTGGTCACAGTCTTCTGAACAGTTTTGCCTTGAGATGAGGCTGAAAAAGAGGAGTAAACACACTGATTTTATGATATATTTTTGACCTTTTAGTTTGGCCAGCAGAGGGACTAAGGCAAGAGTCTATACTCAAACATACTTAAACACATCTTGCAACACTGAAAATTGCTAAAATTTGGAGGAAAGAGAAAATATTAAGTCACTCAAAACTGTAAGCTGCAAGATGAAAGGCAGGGATACCTACTTTGCTCTCAATAGGTCTTGATCTTTAAGGGCTGAACCTTGAAGGTAGATAACTCGTTGGGACCACATTGGAATCTGCAGTATCCTTCGAACCTGTACATCCATTTCAGTAGGACACAAAATCACCACATAATAATCCTATTCAAAACAAAATGGGCAATGGAATAGAAACAAAAATGTTTTATGTTACACTACATAGAAAAATAAAATATCTAAGAAAAATTTGAAATATGATAAAACTGAAATGAACTTTTGCTAATAAAATTTCACATTTAAAACCTGGACATATATTAAATAGCATTACACTATAATAAATACAAATGGGACATACACAAATCTCATAAATCAATAAATTCATCTCAACTTATTTCAGTCTTACTAAGACCATAAGGGAAGGTAATCAATGGTTATACCTGGCACACACTTTCAGCTTGTGAAGGTTTTAGTTTTATCTACAGACTGATCCTAAAATATATATTGAACACCAGGCAGAAGCATTTAAGTATCAATTCATACTTCATTACTTTTAGGATCAAAATTGTGATAGTGATTTATATCATTTAGCTATATAATTATGAAACAATAATTTTGAACAGTTTCTGATGAATATTTGAATGAATAAGGATCCATAAAAATATTGAAAATACGGACAAAGTAAATTAAATGAACATGATATCAAAATATTACAAAATATATGGTCCTTTGGAGAAAATTACATCTGAGTGGTGAAACAGTTTAAACCAATGATTTATAGAAATTAAAATTCTCTGGTAAACATTCACCATTTTACTGCTGTAAAATATATCTACTAGGAATTTCTGGAGTTTAAATAATTCTCTACATTGATACTAGATAAAGTTAATGACTGTATGATATGGTTTGGATTTGTGTCCCTGCCCAAACCTCATGTTAAATTGTAATTCCAAATGTTAAGAGAGGGGCCTGATGGGAGGTGACTGAATCATGGTGGCAGATTTCCCCCTTGCTGTTTTCCTGATAGTGAGTGTGTATCACCCCCCTCTTCCTCCTGCTCTGGCCATGTGAAGACACACCTGCTTCCCTTTCGCATTACATGTGACCATAAGTTTCCTTAGGCCTCCCCAGCCATGTTTCCAGTATAGCCTGTGGAACCGCAAGCCAATTAAATCTCTTTTCTTTATACATTATCCTCTCTCAGGCAATTCTTTATAGCAGTGTGAGAGCAGGCTAATACACCATGGGATCAAAATTTTCCCACAAATGGATTTCCTTTATGAGTTATAATAAGTAAGCTTGAAATTAATTAAATATAAATAATTAAAAAAACAAGTATGGAGTTGCTATTAAAAATGCAAGTTAACATATGAAAACAAAAGAATAAGAACAAAATGATTCTGCCATTTAAGATAGAACAAAATGATTCTATCATTTAAGAATCAATTATAAATTAAGTGTTTTAAAACACAAAAATATAGTATTTATAAAGGTCTACAAAATATTCACAAATCAATATTTCTATGTTTTGTAAGGAAAGGATAATTAGAAATACTAAGCATTGTCTTGAAGTCTGGAGTTATTCTACTTCTTGACAAAAATTTGTTGAGTAAATACAAGACCTTCAACAGACTAAGTGCAGTAAGCAGGAAAGGAGATTAATGCCTTGGCCCATAGCAGAAAGTGGAAATATTCAAGAATTTTATCTGCATAGACAGAAAAAAAAAGTTTCTTCTTAATTCATATTCTCAATTCAGCTAGTTATTGTCCAATTTTTGGTCATGTATTGCTATACATATAGGATCTATTTATACTTCAGGAAACAAAAGAAAAAAATGAAAGTCCCAGACTTCCACATTTCCATTAGCAATCCTTGATAAAATTCTGCAGTATTTAACTGAGCAGATGATATTGAAATGGTTTCTTTCTTGTTTTATTATATTTTATCTTAAAATTCAATGTTCCATAAAAATATCATTTATGCTCTACCCAAGGGAGAAAAAGCAATCTTTTAATTCAAAGAAAAATTTTCTTGTAGCATTAACATTATTCCATCTGTCTTTCAACGTAGATACAGAAGGAAACTTAAAATACTGAGTATTCCTCCAGCATTTTTTTTCTATGTTCCTGGTTATATTTGTGGTTCTTCATTTACTCCTTCTATATTTGGTTGTATAAATAAAAATCCTCCACAAAGCAGGCTGCACCATCAGTTAATTGACTTTGACAATATGTTAGTAGGTATGATCCAGTATAGCACATAATATAAGCCAAATGTACCTGGAGCCTAGGATGAGCATAGAATTCATTTAAAAAATCCATAAGTAAATCAATCTTCAGTGAGCTGACACACAGGACGACATGCTTTTCAGTTTGAGCTCTATGTCGACTATAGTTTCCTCCTGACTTTTGTCTCTCCATCCACAAATAAGCCAGCTGTTCAAACTGTAATATATTTTCCACATGTGAATGAAAAACACAGTAAGGAAATAAATAAATCAATGCAATACATCTATTGTTTATTAGGTACTTTCAATTTCCTAGATGGAACTCATTGAGATTCTAATTGTCAGTATTCCCCTTCAACGACAGAATTTTCATATAATTTCTACAGAGGCTGCAAATGTCTCCCAGGGGCTTCAGGTCTCCAAGGAAACATATTAACACTGATTTTGCTATCACATAATAACAGGCCACTAAGAGGTTTGTACCTCTGCTTTATGTCCAGTAGAGCTGAGTGAAAGAGAAAAGCCTCATTGCTATTTTCCCACATTCTCTGTCAAATTCTAACCACATCTCATGCAATAGGAGTTACTCTTACCATAACACACAAGGCCACATTCTAGCTGTACAGTAGCCATTAACGGAGGAAAGTGAAAGGTGCAAGGGAGGGATGCATGAATTTATCAGAGTAGGAAGGCCATTTTTGTAGGTATTCTATTCAGATACATTGCGGCCAAAGTTTTGCAATGGAATATGCAAGTTTGATTTGCATTTCCCTATAGCCTGCTTCTGATCTGCCCACACATGGGCAGCCAGGGCTTATTATAGGAAAGAGTTAGAGATTGCATCTACTTATTTTTAATTCCATTTATATATCCATCCCTTTGCAACCTCCCTACTCACTCCCCAAAGTGCCACATAATATTTACATACCATGTTCAGACTTTTTTTTTTTTTTTTTTTTTTTTTTTTTTTGTAGAGATGGGGTTTTACCTTATAGCCCAAGCTCATCTTCAACTCCTTGGCTCAAGCCATCCACCTGCCTCAGCCTCCCAAAATACTAGTATTATAGGCATGAGCCCTGCAGCTGGCCCAGATTTTATTTGACAAACATAAGTAATAGATTTTTCTTCATTGCAGTGTATGACTTTGTGGTTTATTTTGAAGAACCAAGAGAAATCAACCCTTCACAAATTTATTTCTTTGATCTATCATCCTATAATTAAAAACTATGTTATTCTATATTTAATATAATTAAGTACCCTATATTAAAAAAAATCTTGAATGATTGAAATAAGATGAGTGCTGTCAGTCATGACTGGAAGGAAAAAAAGCAACTCGGTGTTTCTAATAAAATGTAAAATGACATTTCTGCAGTAATTTATGTAATTGATTAAATGTAATGATAGTATGTGTTAGTAAATTAGTGTTAGATAAATAAGCCACTTTCCATTTCTTATCAAATGTGGAGGATTCAATTTCATGTCTCTGTACATTTCTACGCAATGTAAGATTGTTTTGTTTACCTGGATGGGTAGAACCACAAGAGCAACACAAATCATAGCAACTACAAAAAGCTTGGAGGACCATGTTTCAGGAGTGACATCCCCGAAGCCCACAGTAGAAAACGTCACAATGCAGAAATAAAGGGAGTCAAAGAGATTCAGCTTCTTTCCTATTCGTTCCAGATGTTGGATCCCACAAATGCTAAAGGAACAAATATGCATTACAATTAAATCTTTCAAACTGGACACATAATTTCTCATCATTATTCTTTTGAAAGCCAAAGCACATTTCATAAAGCCATTTAATAGTCCCTCTTATATTTTACAATATATTTTTCTAGGAAAGATATAATTAGTAAGTTCTTGTCCTACATTGACCAGACATGATCTTATTTTGATTAATAGACAAAAGTGGTAGCTAAAATATCACACAGTATATTTGAGTAACATGCAAAATGAACAGACAATTTCATGGGTGATACACATAGACACTGAATGAACATCAACACAAGAAATCGCTACCTCTAATCCCTACCAAAATACCAAGTCTTTTCTTTTTCCTTTTTTTATAATTTTTTTGAGACTCTTTTTCTTTTTTTATAATTTAGGAAGAAGAGAAAGACAGTAAAAGGCTTGAGGAGTTAACAATTGCCAAATGGTATGGTTTGAATGCTGTCCCCTCCAAAACTCATGTTAAAATTTAATTGCCATTGTACCATACTAAAAGGTGAGACCATTAAGAGGTGTTTAGGTCATAAGGGCTCCACCAACATGAATGAACTAATGTTGGTATCCTGGGAATGGGCTCCCTCACAAGATCGATCTCTCTCTCTCTCTCTCTCTCTCTCTCTCTCGCTCTCTCTGTCTCATGTGTGCTTTCTCTCTCTTTGCCTTTCTACAATGTTATGAGATAGCAAGAAGGCCCTCACCAGTTGCCAGCACCTTGATCTTGGATTCCCAGCCTCCAAACCCAATATAAGCCGATACGCTTCCATTTACTATAAATTACCCAGTTTCAGGTATTATTTTAAGGCAGCACAAAATGGACTAAGACACAAAACAATTCTTAAAACAAGTCCTTAAATGAATCAATCATTTGTGCAAAGCTATTGATGAGGTGACAGTAAGAGAGCAGCGTAAAAGTTGTTAGATGTCCTCAAATTAGAAATGTGTTAAAATCACATTAGAAATAATGCTGCTATTAACAAAAAAAAAAAAAAAAGCAAAGTGAGACTATGAATAATAAAATGTGTTGTGCAATGTTGGAGGAAGATGTAAGATTTGCAACACAGCAATCAGTGTATAATTGCTATAGTTTGAATGCTTGTGTCCCCTCCAAAATTCATGTTGAAACTTAAATTCAGAATGCAACATTATTCAGAGGTGGGCTTTAGGAGGTGATTAAATCTGGAGCTCTCAAGAATGGAATTAGCAATCTTATAAAAGTGTTGGAGGGAACTAGCTAGCCCTCTTTTTGCTCTTCTGCCTTCTGCCATGTGAAGACACGCCACAATGCGTCATCTTGGTGAGAGAGAAGGCTCTCACCAGATACCAAATCTGTGAGCCCTTGATCATGAACTCCCCTTCTTCTAGAACTGTGAGAAATATGTTTCTGTTCATAAATTACCCAGTCTCAAGTATTTTGTTACAGCAGCACAAATGAACTAACACAGAAATTGACATTGAGAAATAGGGTGTTGCTATAACAAATACCTAAAAATGTGGAAGCAGCTTTGGAATTGGGTAACGGGTAGAGGTGGGAAAAGTTTTAGGGTACATGCCAGAAAAAAGCCTAGATTTTCAGTGTTTAAGGGCAATTTTGGTGAAGGCTCAGAAGAAGAGAGTAGAGAGAGCCTAACTCTTCTTACAGATTATTTAAACAGTCATGACCAGAATATTGGGGGAAATACCGACAGTAAAGGCCTTTCTGATGAGTTCTTAGACAGAAATGAAGACTATCTAATTGGAAACTGGAGGAAAAGGCATCCTTATTACAAAGTGGTAAAACTTGATAATTATGTCTGTGTCCTAATATTTTGTGGAAGGCACAATTTAAAGGTGGTGAACTAGAATATGTAGCAGAAGAAATCTCTAAGCAAAGTGTTCGGGGAGATGTATTGTGTTTCTTGACTGCTTTTAGTAAAATGTCAGAAGAGAGAAATGGATTAAAAATGAAATTTATAATAAAAAAGGAAGCAAAACCTAAAAATTTGGAAAATACTCAGCCAGGTCAGATTGTAAATAAAAATTGTGCTCCAGAGAAAACACCAACAGTTTGTCCAAGCAACTATGTGATAAGGAGACTCTTGTAAGATAAAAGGAAGCCAGGTGGTCTTCATCAAGACAATGGAAGAATAATCCTAAAGGCATTTTGGAGCTCTTCCAGACTGTCACCCTCATCACAGGACCAGAGTGTGAAAGCTTTGAGGGCAGAATAGTTTCAACGGAGGAAACCAGGGCACGTTTGGGGCCTCAAGAGTCAGCTTTCTTCATTCTGGTGCAGTGCTCTTTGGCTACCCCAAGTGCTGGTCAAGCAGGTGCAGGAGTGACTCAGGATGCTGCTATGGAAGTCAGAGGTGGTAAACCTTGGTGGCATCCATGTGGTGCCAATTTTGCAGGTGCGCAAAGAGCACAAGCTGTGAAGGCATGGTGACCTTTCCTCTAGACTTCAAAGGATGCCTTGGAGAGCCTTGGGGCCAAGAAAGAGAACTACCACCGGGGTATGGCAGCACAGAGAGTCCCCAACTAGAGCAATGCCTGGTGGAGCCATAGGGGTGGAGCCATCCCTGAAACCCCATAGCTGTAGTCAGCAGCATGAAATGCCAGTGTGGGAGAGCTGGAGATGCTAGACCCCAACTCCATAAGTGCTGCTGTGTGGTCTTTGCCAAACAAAGCTTAGAAGATGGGGCTTCCCATGGCCTGGTAGGGGCCGACTCCTCCCCAGTGTGACCAGAAGTCAAGACATGGAGTCAAAAAGTATTCTCAAACCTCAGGATTTAATGTTTCTTCCTTGTTGGATTTCCAACTTAATTGGGACTTATTACCCATTTCTTCTTGCCTATTTCTCCCCTTTGGAATAAGAATATCTATCCCATGCCTCTCTCACCATTGTATTTTGGAAGCACAAAACTTGTTTAATTTCACAGGCTCACAGCTGAAGAGTAATTTGCCTCAGGATGAATCATGCCTTGAGTCTCACCCATATCTAATTTAGGTGATATTTAGATGAGACTTTGGACTTAGAGTTGGTGTTGGAACAACTTAAGACTTTAGGGGCTACTGGGATGAAATAAAATGTATTTTGTATGTGAGCAGGACATGCATTTTGATGGGCCAGGAGCAGAAGGCTATGGTGTGAATGTGTCCCCTCCAAAATTCACACTGACACTTAAATCCCACAAGGCAACATTATTAAGAAGTGGGGCCTTTAGGAGGTGATAAGTCATAAGGGTAGAGCACTGATGAATAGAATTAGCAACCTTATAAAATTGTGGGTGAGAACCAGCTGGGCTGTTTTTGCCCTTCTGCCTTGGGAGGATGCAATAGTAAAGCCCCATCTTGAAAGCAGAGAGAAGGCACTCAACAGATGTTAAATTTCCAGCATCTTGATCTTGGCCTTCACAGCCTTCAGGATTGTGAAAAAGGAATTTCTATTGTTTATATATTACCCAGCCTCAGGAATTTTGTTATAGCAGCACAGACTAATATAATCATGGAATACTACTCAGTAAATAAATAAATAAATAAAAATTAAAAGAAGCCAAGTTCTGGATAAACAGCAAAAACATGTTGAGTGAAAGAAGTCAGATATAAAAGACCACATGTTGTATGATTCTGTTTATATGAAATATCCAGAGAAGAGCCAGCAAATTAGTGGTTGCCTGGGACTGATGATGGGAATGTGGTGGTGAAAATGTTCTGAAACTAAATTGAGGTGATGGTATATATCTCTTTATGTATATAACTTTGAATATACATGAGAAAATTATGGAATTTACACTTAAAATGAGTAAATTTTATGACACATATATTATATCCCTATAAAGCTATTTTAAAAATCAGTGTATATTTGTGAACACTCACTATGGCTTCTGGGCACAAGAAGCACATGGCTCAATTATGACAACCATGAAGAAATAAATATTCAATGTTTACTTTCCAGAAGTTCCTTTTCCGGCCTTTTAAGATAATCTCCTTATTTGTCTAAGTTATGTAGCATACATATTCTATTGTCTTTATGTATATATATATATATGTTTTGGTACAGTCAAGAATAAGCTTATGAATGGTTAGGTAGCTGGGTAGGTACACAGGTAGAGGGATCAAGAGACAGAAGAGAGAAAGGAAGATACATGTCATCATTTTAGTTGTTTACAACTGTTGTGTGTGTTTATTTGCTTTTTTCCTTTTTCACTTCAGGTCTCCAAAATGGCCCAGCAAAATCGCCCTCGTTTTATGCTTACAAATTTTGTGTGAGCTGCCAGACTGTAAACATTACTTAAACCAATGAGTTGATTCATAACAGTTTATTGGCTCAGCTGCCCCTATGGAATATTGCCAAACTAATTACGAGAATATTCAAATGTAGTCTAGTATTACCAAAAATGGAATTGTATAATACTTCTGTGAAGTCAAGTTTTAAAATTTTATTTAAAATAACATATGTTTGAGAGTGTAAACAATTTTTGCTTAACTTCTTTACACTTCACTAGAGAACAGAGAAGAAAGAAAGATAACATATATTTTTAATGATTCAAATACTGAGTGCTTGCTTTTGCTTGAGTCTGCATTAAAAGCCAATCTCTGATTATAGTTAAAATGTATATTTCTTAATTCAAATATATATTTTCTAGACCTAAACTACCAGAAAAGTCTCCTACTGTGCTTCCAGGTCTTTTGTTTGTCCTTTTAACATAATGTACTCATAAGGGCAGTATTCATATTCTTTAAACACAGCTCAACCTCAGGTTCAAAAAGCTGTGGGATTCTCACTGTTTAAAGAAACCTCTATAACCTGTAGTTTGATAGATTATTATAATAGCTGCCAACAAATGAAGTCATCATATGTTCTACAAACCCTTCTTTTGCAATATAATATTCCTGTACCACCCGTCAAGATATGAAGTCTATGTCTTCAGGTCCTTCAATCTGAACTGGACTAATGACTTGCTTTGACCAATAAATATGACAGAAGTGACATTATGTGGTTGCAGATGCTAAGCCTTAAGAGACATTACAGCTCTTTTTTCTCATTTTCTTGATACCCTGAGATCACCATACTGTGAAGATGGTGGTACAGTCTACTAGAGGATGAGAGGCCATGTGGAAGAGAACTAAGATGTCCTACTTGGTTCTCTTCCAATTGCCAGACATAATAGTAGGGCCATCTTACATCCTCCATTTCTCCTCAGGCCATCAATTACTGAAGTTGAAAGAGTAATTACAGGTGAGACTGGCAGAAAATCTGCCCTGGAAATCAACCACAGAATTTTGAGAAATAAAAAACTGGCTATTTTAAGCCACTAAGTTTAGGGGTGTTTTGCTATTTAGCAATAGATACTTATGTGTGTGTGTGTATATATATATATATATATATATATATATACATATATGAATATGGACTACAGCATCTGGATCTCATTTGTTTCTTTCTTAAACTTTTGTCTCATTTATCTCACCTTCACTATTTGGACTGTTTACTTAACATAATATCATATGAAATAGTCAAGTACTAAAAGCAAGTAAAATAGGCTTTACTTTTCCTAGTAACTAGTATTTATAACTCCAGCCTTTGTTTCAGGTAGTAATATTTAAATATAATAAATGAAAAATTGGGGAATTTGAAATGCATTTGATTTACTTATTGAAATTCATTCTACATAAATAATGTACAAGTAAATAATAAACTAAAAACTTGTCTTTTATAAAACAAATTGCATATTCCAATATAAGATATATTTATTTTAGTCACATTTCATTCTGAAATGTCTATGTCAATAACGTATTTCAAAAGTTTTTATGATTAACTTTGCTACCATGTTGACATACAAATCAAATGCTTGACTCATAATCCGATTATGTCACAGTGAATACTGCATGCTCTAATACAAAGTTCAGTCAATCAGTTTAGTACATACTAAAGCATTCGGACAACTGTCTAGGCTATGTTTTATGGAAGAAACAAATTACTCAATATTAGAGACAGAATTGCCTGTAATAGGTACACAATCTGGACTCCATTGTCACTTTCACATTAAGTTTTACAACTACTTCCCTTTTTATTATCTTGTTTTTATGTAAAAAGTCACCTCCTCAAAGAGTTGAAATTGTTTAGAGGGGAATTTTGCGGTAATTTGCACTAGCTTATCACATCCTAAAGATAGAACGTTCACACTATTTAAGAAAAAACTGTCTTCAAGCCTCATAAAATCCTAAAAAATTCATTTAAAAAGTATTTTTAAAATTACTACTTCCGAGTTTTTATTTTACAGAATGATACTAAGACATGGAGAAGTCTGATTTAAAAACAGAGAATGGACTGTTCTGATTCACATTATATAGTCATAGCATCATTTTCTGATACCCATTATAGAGTACCTATATACAACATGTGGAAAACATTGTTTAATTGCATATTCTTTTGGTTACCGGCAACACAACTGGTTACCGGCAACACAACTGGTTACCGGCAACACAACTGGAGAGGTTTCAAAGATAATAAATATAGACTTATTTTACTGCTCTGTGGTAATCATTCAAGTAAAATATATCCTTATATATAAACTATCTCTTCAAAAAGTAATTCAGCTAATTGTAGGAAGGAAGAGAAGAAAGTGTGCCTTCAGGACAGGTAGATACACAGACAGTTGATTGTTACCTATATGTTATATAAGAATTAAGGCAAAGACAGTTTTAGAACTGGTAACATACTAGATTTGCATTATGCACAAACGTTAATATTACACAAATACATATTAGTTATTTTACCTAGATCTGTGAATCTTAAAACATGCTACATAAAGATTTGAAGCAATACAGTGATAATCAGGCATTATAATATAGTTATCTTGTTTCATTCACACATGTCTTTGGAGCTATTATTAAATGAAAACTGTCTCCTCTCTTTCATCAAAATTAATGAATTTTGGTGAGTTCTTATTTTGTGTCTGTACCCAGAAATAATTTTAATGATAGGTAGAGATTTTCTGATAAATTAAATACAAAATGTACTCAAATACAGCACATTCATAAGCATAATATTCTATTTTGCCTTATCATAAAAGAAATGCATCTTTTCAGTCAGTTACAACCAAGTTAAACAATTTAAATTATATGTTACTTTAAAAGTGGCAAAAGAATTTAATAATGTCTCATTAAAGCATAAATAACCATAGTTGGTGGACTATAGTAAATATTTTCATATGTTTATATTTTCTAGTAATCAAATTTAATATTGTTTTGTGACTGGGAAATATATACATATTTATATATATATTTATATATATTTATTTTCGATTGCAATAAATTTTTTAATTTAAAATGTTTAGGCAGGGGATATAGGATAATAAACAAAATGTGTGTTACAATTAGGTAACTACCAAAACCAAGTATTTTAAGAAAGCTTATATATATATATTCATATATATTTTATAAATATTTATATATATAAAATATATAAATATATATAAATATATTTTATATTTATATACATAAATATATTTTTATTTATTTTTATTAATATATTATTTTTATTTATATATATTTATGTATAAATATATATTTTTATTTATATATAAATATATATTTTTATATATTTTATTTATATATAAATATATATATTTATATTTTTTATTTATATATAAATACATATTTGTATATATTTTTATTTATATATGAATACATATTTATATATCTTTTTATTTAAATATAAATATATATTTATATATATTTTTATTTATATATAAATATATATTTATATATCTTTTATTTATATATAATATATAAATATATAAATATATATTTATATATCTTTTATTTATATATAATATATAAATATATAAATATATATTTATATATTTTTATTTATATATAAATATATATTTATATATTTATATATACAAATTATATATATATATATATAAGCTTTCTTAAAATACTCGGTTTTGGTAGTTACCTAATTGTAACACACATTTTGTTTATTATCCTATATCCCCTGCCTGAACATTTTAAATTAAAAAATTTATTGCAATCTAAAATATAAAAAAGAAATCAATATCACACCATGTTCTATTTATAATTTTTGCTTAGTTAATACATATCAAAGTAACTCCAATTCATTTATAGTCATTTACTTTCAAATGAAAAATTGCAAATGAATATCTTTTTAGTATAATTTCTCCATTGCAAAAATACCTATAAATTTTAACTAATAATAAAATCATTTATATACACTAACAGGTGCTATAAAATTTTACTTAAGTATTTTGTAATGGAAAAAAGCTACCTAACATTATAAAAGTTAGTCACATTTATTCATACAAATAAATTTATTAATGGTTTACTAGCCAAGCATTGTACTGGATGTTACAGATGCAGGTATCAATAGGACAAAGATCTTTCACCCAGTCTGGTAAAAAAAGAGCCTCTAGAATCTAAAGTGAATGATTATGACCTCACTTTACTATTACTAATAATATCATAAATTAATAAATATTTTTTATTTGCTGAGTGCTAACCTAGGTAAGTTACTCAAACTTCATGCTCCTCAAATGAAAAGCAAATATATTAATAATAATATTAACTTCATTATATTGGCTATAATGAGAAATAAATGAGCTAATGCTCTGTGAAATGTCTGGGATAGAATAAGGTTCAGTGAATTCAGTAATAATTTTGTTATTTATTTATAGCCCCAGAATGAGAGAAATAGAATAATAAAAATGAATCAAATATATACACAAAAGTCTTATAAAGCTTTTGTTTCTATTTTACAAAAAAATAAAATATTACTGCTAACCATAGAGTCAGGGATTATAGAGAGAGAAAGTGGTGATAAGAAAATAGTGTTTATCCCTCTTTCCTAAGGATTCACTAACAAGTTTATTAGCAGCAGACACCATCCATGGATTAATGAGTAGCTATAATCTTGTCCTTTCTCAATGCTGCAAGTCCCAACGGTTATGGAAGTGGAAATATGGGCAATCATAGAAGGCTCCAAAAAAAGAAGAGTTAGGCAATTTGCAAAGTAAACCCATAATCTTTAACTATTTACAAAGAATAGTCATGTTGAGATTAGTTGACCTTTGGAGGGTTGACTGCCATCATTTACAGAAACTGACAACGAATTCTTGGAAAAGCAGTAAGGGAAAAAAGATTAAGCACTATTTCAGTGCCAGTATGTCAACATCAGGCTAGTGACTTGTTTTAAAGGATTACTTATCACTGAGATTAATTGAATGAAAGGATTTCATTTGTGATTATACAAAAGACAGTGTACCTGTATATCCTATATGTATATATTTATACAATTCACTGAGTTATGTAACTAATATCATGATACGTTAACATTTAAGACCTAAATTTTAAAATAGTAATATTTTGAAAAAAATCCAATAGAATTTTCTCTTTTTATATTACTTAAAACATATATTCATACTCACTATTAAGATTTAAATGGATATTTAATTTTATATGACTTACGGATTTTATATTTTGTGAATGTTAAGTATACCTATTTTTTTAAAGTTTATGCACTTTAGGAAGCAGATAAATCTCGCCGTTCACATATTTATCTTTTTGCATAACTGTGGTCAATATTCACAATATTGAGCTTAAACTGGACTTCGGCTTTCAAAACTAATTCACATAGCAATTTCTGCCTTACCATGATTTAGTTTTATATGAATGTCCACTTTGGTTAATATCTGTTTTAAAGAACACTGTCGCAGAATAAAAATCCCTTAAGAATTGTTATAGGCTGGTATTCTAGTATTTTTTTCTAAAATTCAGGTAAATGCTTGTTTAAATTATGAATACTATAGAACAAAATGACAAATGGCTAAATTTGTCCTTAAACACTTTTTCAGAATTTGATTACAACCAATGTACAACAGAAAATACAGAAATTTCCTGGGGAATTTCACATACTTTAATAATTCCAGAATTATATGAATAGAAGATTGAATACATGACTAGAACCATGTGAAACAAATATGCCCCTTGACAAGTATATTGTTTTATGTGGTTTTCAACCAATAGTTATTGATTTTCCAAATATGACCTATAGATAGTAGGGGATAAGGGCAATGGTTAATAATGACATAAAGTAAGAAATACTACAGAAAGTTTTGCAGGTAGAAGGTATGAAAATACTTCCCTTTTGGGCATGCTGAATTTAACATTCCTATTAGATATCCTCCATCCATTTGGATTTTGTATTTTATTAATATATACCTGTAGTAAGCCATCTCTTACACTCCTTGGTTTACATCCTACTTGAACTTGTTTACAGTTCTAATCTTTTCAGTTCCAAAACAATAGTAATATGGACTTGTTATTAAAAGATATATAACAACACATGGACACTGGGAGGGGAACATCACACACCAAGGCCTGTCGGTGGGTGTGGGGCAAGGGGAGGGAGCGCATTACGACAAATACCTAATGCATACGGGGCTTAAAACCTAGATGATGGGTTGATAGGTGCAGCAAACCACCATGGCACATGTATACCTATGTAACAAACCTGCACATTCTGCACATGTATCCCAGAATGTAAAGTAAAATAAACTACAGACATTCAATAAGGATACAAAGAAAGTCTTATATTATCCTACCCCTGTCTACCCTTGAGGTAATGTTTAGTGTCTTTTTATTTGTTTAATATTTTGTTTGGTTTTAATTTTTAATTTAAATGCACTTATGATTTTATCCTGGCAATTTATTACCACAGGATTTTTAAACCCATCATTTTAAAGTGAACTTTGTCTTCAGTTCTGTATTTCATTGTATGTATATGTTCCTTGAAAATCCAATTTGGCAGTAAATATTAAGCAGATACAAGATTCTGCAGTCAAATACATTTGGCAATTCTGGCTTAGGCATAGTTTTTTATCAATTGACATTTCACTTTTTTTATTGCCCTAATATTTATTGTGTATTTCTGAGAATTGATTAATTTTAAAGGATTTACCAAACATATCTGCCAAATATTTTGGTTTATACAGAATATTTCAAAGAGTTAGGGTTTTGTGGAATAAACCTTGAGAATGTGAGCCTATAATTTGTGCTTTGTCTTAGTAATTTAGAATCACAGTTTACCTTAATCATAAAATGACTTGGGTAACTTTTATCTTTGTCTATGATGTGGATTACACAGCCCTGGAGTAACTGTTCCATAAACGAATTTAATAATGAAACTGTCAGTTCCTATTTTTTTTGTTTTTTCATGGATATCAAAATATATAACTTAAAATACAACATTTAAAAAAATCTCCATCTCTACCCTTCATCTTAATCTGATTCTACTTAAAAACCCATAAGTTTGCATTTTGGCATGACCTACCATTCCTTCCACAGATCCAAAAAAATCAATATGCCTCACTAAGCATCTCTTTTACTGAGTTCCTACAAATCTGAACCTTGAGAACTTCTGACAAAGTACAGTCTATACATACAGACCCACAGCAGCCAAACAAAGCACTAGATAAGCACAGAAGCTCCCTCATCCTGCTCAGAAAGAAGCTGGGAGAAGACAGATTTCTTTCCTAAGTACTGCAATTATTTTGAAATGTGGCTCACCAAATTGAGCATGCCATATGGAAAGGAAGACTCAAAACTGTAACTCATTAAAAAAATTGACATTCCACCTTTTTGTTAACTGAAACCGTGTTAAATCTTATTAGGAATGATTTTAGTTAAAGAAACTATTTAAACACCTATGAAACATCTTAACCACATTAACTGAAAAGTATTAGGCCCCATTTTGCAGTATCTAGATTCATGGCATATATCATAGCTGGCCTTTCATTTCAGATTACCCATAAAAATAAAATATATATATATATTTAAAAAGTATTCACTTCTTAAGTCTCATTTTAACAAAATATTCTCCATTTTGAATAGCTATCTTAATTTATATATTTTAAAATCTACTTTTTTTTCCTTTTTTTCTTTCACCTAATGAAAGAAGAATCACCAAGGTGTAAGACAGAAATTATCTAAGGCTGTGCCAAACAGAGTGCTAAGTGTTCTTTCTTATATTAAATATTTCAATATTGTCCACATTGTCCATTGCCAGTCCTATAGAATATACTTCTTTAAACAAAATTATGTTAAATTGCTATTTATTACATTTTATATTCTTTCATCATTAATGATTTAAAAAAATAAAAGCATCTGCTAAACAATCTTTGTAGAGTTTTTATAGACTCAGCCTGTGGGTTATTACTATTATGTATACAAATGAAAGTGGGAGGGTTCTGTTATTAGTAGGAAAGATGGAGCTTTTAATCATGTAGTGTGTTGTTCTGTTGAATCTTTACGTCATGTGCTGTACAAAGCATCTATTCATATCCATTCATAAACATTTATTAAGAAATACATACTGTGCCTTAATGTAAAATGTATTTCCCACTGTGAATTGTGAAGGAAGTAGACAAATAAAGAGACAAAACAATGGAATAAGAAGGATGATTAAAGTAGATCAAACCAGGTGAAAATAAGGAGACAAAAGCACTATGGTCAAAGGCAATCGCGCAGTACAGTCAATAATCAAGAAAAATCATCACTTTCGTCTGGAAACTCCAATTCTATGAAACTCCAACATTAAGCAGTTAAACGCTTACTGGGAAAAAGAACAGTTCTGCTGGATCACCAACGGAAAAGGTATTATAAAATTATTTTCATGTTTTTAGAACAAAATCACATAAGACGGTAAATAAAGGCAACCTGGTACTTAATCACTTTACCTTTCTACTAATAAATGAGAACACTTTCAATTTATTACTTCTTGCTTCTTGGAAAACTTATAGGATTTTCTTCTCCTGAAAAATGTGAGATATAAGTGCTTATACTTTTATATTTGCTCTGTTGCAGATCATATGCATTTGAAAAAGTTTTGTTCTCCATTCACCTATTTATTGAGTACTACTAAGTGTCAGGCACAGTACTTAGTTTTGGCAAAGACACTGGTATGTAAAAACCAGCATGACTGCTTCCTTGATGGAACTTAGAGTTTAGTGGAAGAGATAGAAAATAATAGCTAATGTACATGTATACAACTACAGAAAGAAGAGGCCCCAGAGTTATGACTTCCATTCATAGTGGAATTTGACCTAAGCAGGTGGTTCGGACTTCAATGCAAGAGTCATGCCTAAAATAAAAATGACGTCAAGCTTTCAGCCTTTATTCGGTAGAGAAGGTTAAGCATTCTAGGTAGAAGGGGGGTTAGCATGATGGAGGAAGTAAAAACAAAACAACAACAACAGGACTCTGAAGCAGAGAAAAAATAAATAAAAATGTGGGATGAGAATTAAAACATAGGGAGAATAGTGTTCATGTAAGAAATTCAGAACAAATTAACACGCTTTGCCTATACCCCAAGACACGTGGAATATTTTAACAAGTATTAAGTATATGGTAACACAATCATATTTGTATATCACAAAGGTCATTTTGTTGTTATGAGATGAATGGTTTGGAATAGAGCCAGAGGGAATATAGGTAAGCCACATATATATATAGCTCTTGCTATAAAGAGGTTATGTCACTTAGATAAATAAGGTGGTGACTAAGAAGTACAGAAGTGGATAGATTTGCAGGGTGTTTAGGAGGTAAAATCTATGGGATTTGTTGATTGTGTATTCTGTAACAAAGCAGGAAGTGTTAAGAATGCCTCCTACGTATCTGGATTGCTCAAAAGAATGAGCAGTAATTGCTATCTCAGAGATGGGGACATTTTGGGAAGAAATACAAATTTTATTTTGGACATATTTAGTTTGAGGAATCTAAGAGGAAATGGAACAAAAACAGTTGCATTTAAAAGTTGTAATGAAAGCCATAGTAACTGACCTAAGACTATTTATTTGGTCATCATTTTCAAGTTATTTTGGGGGCATATTTGTAACCACGAATGTAAAGAGGAAAAGTTGAGGCCTCAGCTTGATTCTCCTTGCCCTCCATAGCCTTGCAGCTAAACATTATACATTGAGAGCAAAATCTTAGATGAAACTCCGTCACATAAAATAGTTATTAATCCCTATTTTGTAAGATCAAAGAGGATTACATATTGACAAATACATAGGAACAAACACATGGGAAAAAACAGTTCATACCACAAAAGTATGAAAATGTACTAAAGGCAGGTTCAATAACCAGCTTGTGGAATCAGGTGACCGAAGTTGCTGTTAAATGGAAACAGGTTTGAAAAGGTTCCCTAAAGGGTTAAGCTACTGTGCTCTCCGTGTTCTTATAATCCAATTACACAAGGGCAGAGGCAAACAAACAATATTTTCTTGCCAACCTCATGTCTTGAAAGATATTTCTAATTCATCTTATGTTAATTTGAAAGGATTTGGGCACAGAACTATTGACACTCGAAACTGGCAATAGTTGGTACCGGTTCCAAATTAGAGTTCTTCACAAGCTGATTAGCCATCCCTAGACATTAATTTGTATGGACACATATCATAACACACTATCCATACTGCTATATTTATAGTATTACAGATAATATAACTAAAATGTAAGCTATATTCCCAAAAGAAAAATATAAGAAGAAATGATAAAATTAAAAAAGGGCCTAGAAATGATCCCTGAGGAACTACATCATTTAATGATGGCTTACAGAAGAAATGAGCTTGCAAAAAACATAAGAGAGAGAGAGAGAGTATGTGTGTGTGTGTGTGTGTGTGTGTGTGTGTGTGTGTGTGTGTGTGTGTATACCTATGGAGTGTATGTGTGGGTCTACAGGTATGTATCACATGTCCACATGCATGTTCATAGCCTCCATGCACATGTAAATATTTCTTCATATAAACTTTTCTGACTTTAATATTAGAAAGAACTTACACTGGTTTTCTGAAGCTCACTGTGATATCAGAAATCCCTTTCTAAATATACCTTTACTCCCTTCCCAGTAATACAATAATACAAAAGGTCAATCATTCTAAGAATTATGTTTCCCTTTTTCCTTTTTTTAAGGCTTAACTTTCAAAAACAAGCAAGCATAATGCCTATTCTGCTTTCCTTTGAATTTATATTTCGTCGTCCTCTCATCAGTTTACCTTAAAAAAAGGGAATCCTTGATAGGAAAAGTTTCAACATCGTGACCAGTTAAAAACAAATTCTACTGGTTATAAAGAAGATTTAATAAAATTTTTCATTAAAAACTCAACTGTAAAATGCATTACTCTGGTGCAGTATGACCATAAACAAAAGCATTTCGAGTAGGGCAAATGTGAGTAGATGAGGCCAGTGAAGAAAGCAGGGACAAATTATAAATTATTTCATATACAACACTAAGATATTTGCATTACCCTGAAGACTCTAACAGCACAAATGAAGAATTTTAAGCAAGAGAATGAAATCATTTGGGTAGTGTTTGAGGTCATCAGTAAATCAATATCTACTGATATTGTGAGTGGTTCCTACTGCCCCAAGCAGCAAATATATTTACACTAAACTATTAGCCTCAGGCTGAAAATCACTTTAAGACTGCCCATGAAAATCACCCAAGTGAATTTATAGCTCTAACCAGAGCAAATAATAGATACAGAAATGCTACTAAATTCAGTCTAAAAGGATTTTCTAAGTTATGAGCCCTTTATTCTCTACAACCTACTTTTCTTTTTGCTTAAATTTATTTTACTTATCTCATTCAGCCCTTAAAAATAAAGTGTATATCCAAGAAATAATATAGAAATATTAGCTTACACACTATTTTAAACACATATGTTTAAAGATATGTTCACAGAGTTGATAAAAATAAAATAATATATGTATACATCCCATCTTCTTTACTATCAAGAAGTTAGTAAGATTAACACTCAATTTAAATGTCCTTGCACATGTGAAATATGAAATAGGACCAAATAAATATCAGCTAATTTAAATGATTTGTACACATTTATTGCATTTCCAAAAGAATATCTTGCTAGCTGCTGCCAGATAACAAGACCAAATAGTCTCTAGTCAACATTTTCTGGAAATTAAATGAGGCAAAAAATAAGCTTTGTTTTATTCTATCAGAAATGGTCCAAATGTAACCATTAAAAATAAAAGAGAAAGTACAGCTTAACATGTCTCTTCACATTGTAAGCAATGAGAATTACTCTCACAATAAGACTGACTCTTATTTTTATGTAACTACTTATTTGAATTCAGTTCTTAAAGTGTAATATTAAAATATCATGTTCATCAACAGAGAAACTTTGTCATAATGATAGCCCTTTCAGTTTCATAATAAGCTCTGCTTAAAATCAACTGAAAAATTTCTCCCTTCTAAGAGATGGTTAATGAACTTATATCCATTTCATGGACTATAATATTCATAGATAATTCTGTAATATACAAACATAACCATATGTGAGTAACAACACTGTTGAAAGGAAGCTGAGCAGTCCATGAGCATTCAACTAACCTTTCTATCAATGGTACATTTAATTGCTTATAAGCTAGTATCAAATACATCAGTATCTTTACAGAATGGCCTCTTAGACCAAAAAAAAAAATTACTGCAAATTACAACTGTTTTCCTGATCAATGATATTTGTTCAAAGAGCAATGTCAGAAGGTCAATGACACATTCTAAACTAAAGAAAGTTACTGGAAAACATAGTCTGTGTTAGCATTAACCTAATGGACATTGCTCCTATGACTTTAATTTTTAGAAAATTTGTAAGAGACTTAGCATATCAGATTCTTTAAACTCAAGGAGATTAAGGTAGGCAATAATATTGCAATTAAGATGCTACCATTCAATAAAAGCTTCTACTCTGTATTTTTTTCAAAACACATGACAAAAAAATTAAGCAAAAGATAGATTTCTTTAAATCCAACATGTACAATAAATATACTATTCTCTATACTTTTTCACTCCATGAGATGCATTCAACTAAAAATAACATTTAACAGTCATTATTCTAATTGTCTTTATCTTCATTCTCAGCAATTATCAATGTCATAGAATAACAAACCCATGATGACACTGATGAAAAGTATGGAGCAAGCTGTGGAACCACAGCTTACTGGTTGGGAACAACTGATTGATCTAGTCCAACTCGTTTCTCTAAAGAAGCAGCATCTTAGGGCAGTAAGGGTAAAAATCTTGACCAAGATTCACTCTACTCATAAGAGGTAGCCCTAGAAATACAATAAAGCTTTTCTTCAATAACCCCCAACTTTGTGGAAGTTAAATAAGCCTTCTCTGTGAAATCTTTGAAATTAGACATATCTTCATTTTTGAGATATATCAATTAGGAAGAGAGCCAGTTACCTACAAGCACTTTGTTTATTCAGGGGCTGTATTCTAAGTCCACATTTAAAACCTAGTGAACTAAACCAGTAATAGTTATTAAGCTACTAATTAACTAAGACAAATGTTCCAAATAAGATGAAATTTAACTAAGCTATGATGTCTTTCCTAAGTGAAAAATTTGTCTACTGTGTCTTCCTTCCACTTATGTAATGTAAAAGAACTCACTTAATATCACTCTTTTTACTACCACCTGTCTTTACCCATTAGAAATGTAGATCTATAAAGTTTTGATCCCTGTTTCAAATATTTGTTGCAAGGTTCAAAACATGGCTAGTATGAAAAGAATAATATAGTTCATTAATTGGCCTTCATTGTTCATCGCTTTGGATGAAATTGAACTTAAAGTAAAATCACTGTTTCACTGTTTCATTTTTTCTTTCTCTTTCTTTCCATCTTCAATGAAATATTTTGCCTCAAATGTATGATAAAAACTCAGTTTCATTTCCAGAACATATTTTATGTTATCAAAAGAAAAAAATTGTGATACAAGCAAATGATCGAAAATAACGGAAAACATGTATTACAGAGCAGTTGGTGGTAGATGGTGTAGCAATATTTTTAAGATCCTGAACTGAGTTGTCAAGAAAGATTTCTTTAAGTATTTGACATATAAGCCAAGACCTAAAGGAGGCCGAAAGCTAAGTAAAGAACATACAAGGAATCAGAAACATTTAGTTCAAAACCCACACGTCAGAAATCATCATAACATCATCAAGGAACAAAAAGAAAGCTGTGGTGAGGAAGCCTATTGAAGGAGAGAAAGTACGACGTAAGTTGGGGTCAGAGAGATAAGCATTTTAAGGGAGCAATTATGTTGAAGACAGACCAGATCATCCAGGCAAGAGATAATGGAGCATAAAAGGAATAGTGACAGTGCAGAGCTGGATGTAAAGATTTGGGAGGTAGAGCCAATAGGGCTTGTCAATGGATTGAATACTCAGTGTGAAGAAAGGGGAGGAGTCCAGATATGCCAAGTTTTTTTCACTTCTTTTAAGGGATAGGGTGAATAGTGGAGTAACTGACAGAGAAGATAGACGAAAAAAGTTGTCTGGAAAGACAGAAGAATTAACAACGTTTTTTTGGACTGCTGCAGTTATCAGCTTCTAGATGATCTTGAAATCCGTCTACCTCTATGAGCATCTAGGCAGATAGAGAAGTCAGGCCACCGAGAGCAGGAAGAGCCTTGAAAACTTTCTCTCTAACTCTTACCAAAGGTCTGGAAAGAGAATGATATTAGGAAAAGTTAAATGAAAGTGTAAATTATTCTTCCACTGCTCTATGTTTTCTAATGGATCTCCTAGGATAAAGTTGAATCTTGGAAAACACCATAATTTTCACCACAACATGTCATCCCCTGAAAAAAGAATTGCTTTCAAACTACTGATAAGGCTTCAATGCATGAAAAAGAAGGCAGAGCATGGTCAGAGAAACCCAGACTCATTTCTGATGTCCAACTTACTTAAAAACTCACTTAACTCCCTCTGACCTTATTTGTCTCATCTATAGACAAGAGATAATAAGTATCTCAGTGTCATAGAGCTATTACTGGAATTAAAAGAGATAATGCAAGCAAAACTCTAAGGCAATAGGCAGGGAGCCAATGCTATTTGCACATTATAAAAATTTTTATAAAAAATATATTGTATTATTATAATATAACATTTCTGTATTATTTTGCCTACATAATGAAATTCCTGACTTCTGCAAGAGGGAAAATATTAATTTCATTGAGAAACGTGTGTTTTGTTTTTCTCTCTCTAACTATTTATTTACTCTCTCTGATGAGAGCTAAGTAAAATTGCATACCTGCCCTCTACTGTGTGGCCTGGAAGCTTTTTATAATGTTTATACAATGTTTATACTTAATCCCGACTCTGTTGACTTATAGTTTTTTCTGTTTCTGTTATAATAATCCAACTTCATGTCTATTTTAAAAGCTGCCTCAAATCCTATTGTTGAAGTTTATATAATATTCTTCTTTCTCCGTTTGACAAATGACTAGATTGAGGCTCAGGAAGCCTGTTATTCAACTAAAGTCACACAGCAAGAAAGAGGTACACCAAGATATCTTCAAATCTAATGACTTTTTTTGTTTTGTTTTCTACCTAACGACACTCTAGATAGCTGTATATAAATATGCCTCTGTGAAAAATAAAACCTAAGAAGAACAATCATTTTTTTAAACTAAAAATATTTCCCCTAAATTGTGGCAATAAAAATACTACTTCATGTTTGAATAGCACTTTATAAATTACAAAATGCTTTTATATAAATGAGCTGGATCTTTGCAGTTATTCAGCACTGGGCCCTATTTGAATTTATAATCATAAAACGGGAAAAATTTAGAGAAAGGCAAACAAACAAACAAAAAAAATCCTGGGGAGAACAGTTAAAGCATTTGGGGAATATTTGGCTTGTAGAAAAGAAGACCGAGTACTCTCAATTGTCAATATTAAAGATAATTATAAAGCAGAGAATTGAAAGTGGTTTTCCACCTTCACAGTAGGCACACTAGAGGGAACAAGCTCATATGAAATTCTAATGAGATATTTAGAACATCCTAAAATCAATTTGCTAGCAAACCAGGAACCTAAAAATAAATACCCAAAACTTATACATAAAGACCTAACAAAGACCTATAATAAATGTAATTCAATGGGCTAACAGACAGGCTCTATAAAAAGAATATTAAGTGTCCCAATGAACCTGGATTATTAGGGAAAATCAGAAATACTCTATATAATATTTGCAAAGCAAGATGTTAGTGGAAGATAATGTAACCCTGGTATATTAACCTGGGTAGGAGATATCATCAGTTTAAGCAATGCATGTAGAAAAAGAAGACATTGCTAAAATAAGTATCTCAACACACTCTGAATCAAAATACTTTAAAATATCCTGGGAAAGATCATGGACAAGAAAAAGGCTATTTCATCATATATGATGAAATAATTTAGACAATGTACTAATAGGAAATCATGAGAAGAAAAGCAATGAATCACAATCTTCATTATAAGGACTCTATACTCAGTTGAAATGTAAAAATATCTACACAATTTCAGGAGTTAGGTAATAGAAAAGGCACTAATAAAGAAAAAAGAATAAAAAATGAAGAATTTTAAAAGAAAAATCGACTTTATGATGTTTTAAAAAGATGTATGAATTCAGCATAAGTTTGGTTGCTTGAGGGTAGGAAAATGCTTTTATAATAATAAAAATGTACTATAAAAGCTCTGACGTTGACTGTGGTTTAAAATAGACAACCATCTGGGTAGGATGGTATAGAAAGGGCTGTGTTTGAAGAAGTGGAAAATAAAAAATATTCTCAAATCCATTTTAGTAATATGGTTCTTTATAAAAATCTTCTGCTACAATTATATTTTTATCAAATTCTCATTGCATTTTCACTCATTTTTGCTTTGTATATTTAATGGCCAAGTGTTTTAGATACCACAGGTGAAGACCCTATCTACTAACACATTGTGTCTTTCATCCCTATGTGCCTCCCACTGCCCGGTAAAGGTTTTTGTTTTGTTTTACTTTTAATCAGAGATTCCACTTTGTCATTGCCTAGGTACTCTCTTCTAATCCTGTGATTTTAGTGATCATTCATATGTTGATGATTACCAAATTTACACACTAATCCTAATCCCTCTACTGAACTCCAGGATCCTATAGCTAAATGGCTATTTAACATCTCCCCTTGGATTTCTAAAAGTTATGTAGAATATAATGAACTCCTTATTTCCATTCCTTTCCAGATTCCTTTCCAGATTTTCTTATCCTTGTATGTATGTGGCACCATCATTCACAGTTTTCCAGATTACAAACCTCAAAGTTATTCTTTTTTTTGTCCTCACACCTTATATCTAGTTTGTAATCAAAAGTGTGTCACTTCTGTCTTTAAAGCAGATTGCAAATCCAATCACTGCCTACTTCCTTGCTACCATTCTAGGTCAAGATTTCATAACCTCTTTCCTGGAGTCCCACAATAACCTCCCAGCCAGTATTTCTGCTACTGCTCTTGTCTCCCCACAGCCTGTTCTCCATATAGTATCCACAGCATTTTTATTAAAACGTCTGAGTACATTCTTCAAATAAGTAAATAAAGCTTCTGTCCCAGAGCTCTGCACTGGCTCCTCCTCTGCCTAGCACACTTTAACTAGACATATGCATGGTTTATTTGAATACTTCATTTATTTCCCTATTCAAATTCCACTTCTGTAGAGAGCAATTCCCTGAACACCCTACCTAAAAAAGGAGCCCATCTGCCTCCATCCTCGCCACAGATTTATTTTCTCATTTTTTTATTAGCTGACATTATATAATGTCAGCTAATGATTATTGTCATTATCCCTAAGTTAAAAAAGATTTTGATCATTTTAATTACTGCTCCAGCTCTAGCAACCTAAAAGAAATTCAAAATTACCCTTACTGAATTAATAAATATTCATATTGTTAGTGCTATATCCCTCTTAATCCCTCTTTCTTTTTTTTTTTTTCCTTTTTCTTTTTTTTTTTTTTTTTTTTTTTTGAGACTCCATCTCACTCTGTTGTCCAGGCTGGAGTACAGACACAATCTCGGCTCACTGCAACCTGTGAATCCCAGGTTCAGGCAATTCTTATGCCCCAGCCTCCCAAGTAGCTGGAACTACAGACGTGCGCTACCACACCCAACACATTTTTTTTTTTTTAATTGTATTTTAGTAGGGTGGAGTTTTACCATGTTACCCAGGCTGGTCTCAAATTCCTGAGTTCTGCTTGCCTTGACCTTCGAAAGTGCTAGGATTACAGGCATGAGCCAGGCCGTGCCAGGCCAGTCCTCTTTCTTTTCATTTGCACTTTTTTGTTATCCCTTTACAAAGTTTCCTTACCACCTTAAATATACTAAAATATACTTCTTATAAGGAACATTAATATACTTCTTATAAGGAGCATTAATTTTTTTACTCAATAAGACACTCTTTTCTTCAATAGAAAAATTTAGTTCCTTCATGTTTAGGGGAATGAAGGAACTAATCTGTATTTGTTATTTAAATATCATTTGTGTTTACTGTTTTTTCTCTTACTTTGTTGTTACTCATTTTTCCCCTCTTTTGGGCAGACTGACCAAAGAGATATGGTCCTTTCTGTACCATACATTATAAATATTCCCAAATAAAATTTTGGAATGCTATTACACTTTTCCTAGCTTTCCTTCTCCCCTCTCCTAGGTTTGCTCAGATAATTTAGTTCTTTTTTTCAAGACAGTTATTAGAATTGGGTAATAGACAAGTATTCCCACACAGTATTTGTATTATCTGATAAAACAATATCCTCTTAAGTTTAAATTCACGCAAACTTAAGAGATCCCTCTATAACTTCCCTTGCTTTCTATAAAGACGCTTGTATGACCTTGAGTTGTACAAGCGTACGACTAAAGTCATGCCTTCTATCTGCAAGGTTTTTAAAAGGCACGTAAAGCTTTTCATGTTTCCAGTAATATCACTAATCCCAGCTACTATCACATTACCACTTCATTGCTATAAGCTGCCTTTGAATGAATCCAAAGAAACTCTGAGAACTAATAACCCACCTTTATATGAAATATATTGATGATTATTGCCATATGCCTCTCATTTTCTTTAGTCACCATCAAAGTCTAAAATTACAGATTATAACCCAGATCATTATCCCTATTCTACAGCTCACTAAGCTCCCTATTTCACTAACTCTCCTATATGGTGTCAGTCTCCATTCATGTAGATGACTCCCTCAACAACCTGTGTACAGGCAATCTTGTATATGCACTCAGCTCCATATCAGCTTTTTACGGCTCAGCTATGTTTTGGAAACTATGTCTGCAAACTGAAATTTCCTGTCTGTCTTGTCATTTGACTTCAGGTTAGATTCTGTCAGCACAGAGGCACTATTGGCAGACTGGAATACAGAAGGAAGAGTGTTAGTCTGGATTCTCCATAGAAATAGAACCAATATGTTATATAAATAGATGTATTATAAGGAATTGACTCACTAAACTATGAAGGCTGATGGTGTGAGAGACCCAGGGAAAGCCAGTGTTGAAGTCTGAAGTCAGTTAGTGGAGGGTCTGGGGAGGGTGGGTTTCTAAAATTATATTTATACCTTCAACTGATGAGGTCCACCCACATTATGGAGGGCAGTCTGCCTTACTCTACTAAGTAAAATGTTAGTCTCATCAAACCCACCCTAACAGAAACACTAAGAATGTTTCAACAACTATCTGGGAACCCTGTCGCCCAGTGAGGCTGACATAAAACTAATGATCACAGTAAATGAGAAGCTGTTTTTGCCTGTTATTTTTGTTTTGTTTTGTTCTGTTTTTGGTTTATTTTTCTTTTTCAGTTTGTGTTATTGTTTTTGTTGTTTTATCTTCTTTTGGCCTTTTAAGTAACAGCACCAATAGCTGGTGTGTGTGGAAGCCTGGCTTTTGTGGAGTGTGTCAGCAGAAGGCACACCAGATACTGCAGTAGAACGATATTCTCAGGATCTGACTCCAATCACAGCAGTGGATTTTCCATAGCCTCAACACTACGGCACTTGAGGACTTTGGCTCAGGTGGTCGCAGCAACATTGAGGGATGCTTTTTGACTCCTTGGATCTCCAAAGTCAGTGATTGTGTGGCTTCTAAATTCTTGTAAGGCAGCGCCATGATACTGACAACTTCATCATTTTACTTTAATTCCTCCAGTTCAGAAGTGGAAAATTCTCATATTCTTATTTTTGTTCCTTGAGTACTTCCATAATGTTGCCACCAATTCCCCCTTCCAATAGACAGTAATTTTTGTTTTCTTGACTGGATACTGACTGAAACAGTCTGACTTCTCAGATTGTTGTTTTAATGTTTTCACATTAATCTTTCCTTCCTCCACTTCTTGGTCACTCAACCTCTATAGTCATATCTTAGATCATGCCACATCCAATGGGGGGATAATTCACGTGTCACCACAAATGTTACTCCTTAGAGCCTTCTTTCACCAAACTATCTGAAATTTACCTCCCTATCTTTCCCTATAGTTTTTATGGGTACTCAACATAGAAAAGATAAACATTTATTATTCATCTCCCATCTGTGCCCACCCCCAAATGTAATATAAGCTATCTGAAAGCATTATCTTTGTCTACTTGCTCATTTCTCTATCTTTAGCCCTCTAGAAGTTCTGAAATGGATTTAGTTTCTCAATAAATGTTGATTAAATGAATGCATTGCATAATTCACAGCCAATTGCATATTGTGTCATCTTTCCATTTTTTTATTATTCTTCCCTGTGTATTTTTCTCAGATGGAATGTGTACTCTTTTAATCTTTATATTTCCTGAAATAATTTTCTTACACCTAGAGAAGTGGGTATAGGATTCTCGATTTCAGGCTTTTCTCTCTGATGTCTATACATATTTTTCAACCACCTAGGAATTTCCAGTATAGCAGATACAACGGTTGTTGCAAATGCATTAATTTTATTTTTTATATAATTTAAACTATTATTTTAGGTACTGAGGGTACATGTGCAGATGTATTACATAGATATAGTGCATGATGCTAAGGTTTGGGGTACAAATGATCCCATCATCCAGATAGTGAGCATAGTATCTACTAGGCAGTTTTTCAGCCCTTGCCCTCCTTCCCCTCTTTCTCCTCTAGCAGTCCCCAGTGCTTATTGTTGTCATCTTTATGTATCCAGTGTTTACCTCTCACTTATAAGTGAGAACATGCAGTATTTGGTTTTCTGTTCCTGCATTAATTCACTTAGGATGATGGCCTTCAGCTGCATCTGTGTTGCTGCAAAAGACATGACTGTGTAGTATTTCATGGTGTATCTGTACCATATTTTCTTTATCCAATCTACCACAGATGGGCACCCATCTGTGCCCATTTTGTAGAATGATTTATTTTCTCTTGAGTATATACCCAGTAATGGAATTGCTGGGTTGAATTATTTTCCATGAAAACTGTACTAGTTTTTGATTGCTGCAGGAAAAAAAAAATTACAACAGCATTTTAAAAAATTACCACAAATAGCATTTAAATAACACAAATTCATTTTCTCACAATTCTAGAGTCCAAAAGTCTAGGTAGGCTCAGCCGGTTTCTTCTCTATGAGTTTCCCTAAGCAGAAATCAAGGTGTTGACCAGCCCAGGCTCACTACTAGAAGCTCTAGGGGAGAATCTGCTTCCAAGTCCACTCATGTCGTATGCAGTTCAGTTCTACGTGATTGTTGGACTAAAGTACTGTTTCCTCCCTGGCTCTTGACCAGGAGTCAATTTTACCTTCTAGTGGACTCTTGCATTCCCTGGCATGTGGTCTTCTTCAGCTTCAAAGCTGGAAATGGCTGGTCCTTCCCATACTTCATCTCTCTTTCCCTTCTGTCTCATCTCTCCTTATAGTGCATTTATTTGACGCCAGCCCCACAGTTTTCTTCTGGTAAGAGCTCATATGATTTCAGACTAGGTCACCTGGATAACCCAGGATAATCTCCCCTAATTACATCTTTGAAGTCCCTTTTACCATCTAATGTAGCATATTCACAAGTTACAGAGATTAGAACATGGACGTCTTTGAAGGCCAAGCTGCCTACCTTTTGTAAATAGGCAGTACATAATTTATAAGTCAATTGGTCATTAATCTTTTGTCTTCCTACTGGAAGCTTGAACAAATTTTTCTTTGTCTATGGAGTGAAACAATTTTAGCACTATATGCTGAGATGGTGGTTTTTTTCTAATATTTTAATCTCTAGACTCACATCTTTCCTCAAAACAGCATACCTTCTTTTCCTACTATTTGTTTATTATCTTTCTTCCATCTTTTGTTTTTCTCTCTTATGAACATCTATAGTATTGATTAGTTATTCCAGATATATCCTCAAAGTCCATTTCATAGTGTGTTCTATATCCATGAGCAAGTCTATTTAATTAGAGACCTATCTAGATTACTATTTGTTTTTCCCTTATTTTATTATTGGCCCTCTTAGATGATTATTTTCTTTTATCTGCTTGTTGAGCAAGTGGTGGCAATTCTCAGGAAAGCAGAGACGTCTTTGCTCCTGGGGGCCAGCAGTACAACTGGCTGTGAAACCCTGGCTGAGGCACCAGCAAGAAACCTTTCTGACGCTGTTCTCAAATTTCCCACTTTCAGTAGATGGAGAGGCCTCAGCCAAGCTCTTTAGTTCATCCTTAACTCTTTGGAGGCCAGGCAGATTGGTAAAATTTACTCCAGCCGATGTCCACCTACACTGGATCTCCAAGTATAAACAATTATCTGGTTCCGATTCATTCAGTCCTCACTCTAGTGACTTGATTCTAGTCTCAGGCTCTCCAGTTTCCCCAATGGCAAAAAATAACCCAACTGCTTCCTTCTTGGCACTTTTCTTGCCTGCCTTAGGAGGCATGAACAGGTAGAAGCTGATATTGGAAGTGGAGGAGGAAAAGGATGTCTTAAGCAGACTTCCTCCGGGAGTCTTTCTTGCACTTTGCCAAGTTTTCATGTTTTTTTCTACTACACTTTAAGTAGGGCACTCCTTTTTTTTTTAAGTATGTTTAAAGATCCATTTTGTCTCCATTATTGATTTACTGACAAAATCTTTTTGTTTTATTTTGTTTTATTGCATTTGTAATGATTGCTTCCAGAATTTAACATGTTATGTATAGTATAAAAATTAAAACAATACAATTCTATTTGCTCCATTCTGTCTTTTGTGCTACCATTATATTTTACTTCTATATATGTCTTCTTTCTTTGATTAACAAAATGTACTTTTCTTGACTGCTTCCAGATTTTGTCTTCTCGTTTTTAGGTGTCAAAGTGCCCTTAACAATTCCTAAGTTTTAAGATCTTATTTATGCCCCATTGTGTCTTCTGGTTATTTGTTAATAGGGGAATAAAGTAATAGATGCAATTAAATTGTGCATTATCTGCAGTCCATTTTGACTTTGTTCATACCACTAGTGTTATACATGATTTTCCCAAAACATCGTAAGATTCTTGAGATCAGGTACTAACCAAGTGAACTTGGTTAGTGAACTCTGTAAGCATAATAATAATCTGATCTATACCAAGCATTTAATAGACATCAATAAATGACACAGGCATATCAGAAACATATTCTAGAAAAGTTACCTAAAAGCCCTCGAGACAGTAGGCATGATATAGTTAAACCAAAGAATACATATTAGTGTATGAATGTGGATGTTAATGCATAAAGGTACAACGGTTGGTCTTAATACAAGTTTCCTGAGAGGAATTCTTTGTATTTTCCAGTCAAAACAATTTAATTCTCAACTGAGATCCCAATCAAAAAGTGAGCTATTTTCCAAACAAAATAATTTTTTACACCCAAACTTTGTATTCCATATTTATTCAACACACATTATTATGCACTTTCTCAAGGCTGTCTGAAGATAAAACTGATTTAAAAGGAGTAGACAATTTAGAAAATAACAGTGGAGTCCATTTTCAGGCAAGGCATAGCCCTCTTACCCACAAAAAAACACTGTTCTCACACTAAAAAGTAAATAATAATAATAATAATTTATTGGTTCATATAATGAATTGTGTTCTCTAGTACTTACTTTTTATATATTAACTCAGTCTTTTCACAACAATTCTATACAATATTATTATCTACATATTACGGATAGTAAACTGAACTTAGAGCAGTTAAATGACATGAAGTTATACTTACTGAACTGATTAATGAAAAAGGCATAATATGAGCCCTGGACTGCGTGGTTCCAGAGTTTTGTTATGCTTACCATTATTCCAAATGGCAAGCACATCTTAAAGCTTACCAAAAAAAAAAAAAAAAAGCAACTCCCTGAAGTCAGTCTGGTGTGACAACAACTGTCATTAAGAGAGTAATTAAGGAAGTTAATAAGAGGTGAAAGAAAATAAGGTAAATGTATTAAGAACAACCTAGATAGCACGCACTTGGTAAATGGAAAGGGTTCAGCACGAACTAAACTAGAATGGAGGCCATTTATTATTGATCGTTAAGCTATCTATTTTTAGTCAAGGCTTCTTACCTATCTTCCATAAGAAGGAGTCAGCAGTTAACTTAGTGAACAGCCTGCCCTGACCTAGAAGAGATTGCACTCAATTGCTGCTTGACAGTACAGGTGAGAGAGCCCCCACCAGGTAAGTCATGGCCTCAAAATGCACCATTCACAACAATGATAGATTTGAGCTCTTTGCAGTGATAAAAACCAGAATTAGAAGATAAGGCTCTGGGAAGAGGAACGTTTGAGTTATTAAGGCAAAGCTCCCAGTGCAGATAACGCACGAGACTAAAAACATCCAGAATGAGACATACAATTTTACATTTCATCTCAGCCCCAACCTGCAACTGGGTCAAACCTACCTGCTACAATGTCATATATAATTTTGTTAATACATACAAAATAAATATATAGGTGTATAATATTCTCATTCCTGAATGGGTGACTGCTTAATTAAAAAGCAATATTAAAAAACAAAATAATATAAAACAAAAATTATATTACATAAGAATATATTTCAAATATAAAAGAATTTAAATAAATTATGATTTGTAAGACTTCAATATTAATTATTTCTTTTAGAAAAATGCATTTTATTTTAAAAAATATTTCAAGATAATCTCATGAAGAATGTTGGATTTGAGTTGAGAATCTACTGTGGAGTTTGCTTCTTTACAAAACATTCTTAAGTGTTATCTTTGACACAAACCCATACAAAATAATTTTGTTATTAATTAGGAAGTTGAATACAAACTCTTATGTTACCCTCTCAAAATACCAAAAAGTCATAATTAATCTACTTACTTAAAGAGGCCCTGTATATAATTACAAAGGCACATTAACTGCAAATTATTTATTCTGTGCTTCTTAAAATGCGCTTCTTTTAAAATGTTAACTATACATTTGGCAGTACAAATTTTTCAAGCTTTGGCATGTTTTATAAGGAAAACATTAATTTGAATGAAAGGAAATATTGGGACTGCAAACTTTTCTACCACCTGGTAAATGTCAATTTGTACAACAAAATATTATCAGAGAAAAAAAGTCACATGGCAGGAATAAATAATGCTTAATATCCCATATACTCACTATGAATCTCATTGCTGTGCACAGTTACTGGAAAAATTTAATTAGCAATGGCATTCTGTGCTGAAATCATCTAACACTTTCATCCATTCCTGTAATTCAAACATTAGCATTCAAATCAGCCCTCAACTTGCACTTTGGTATTTATTGAGTGAATACCAATTAAATTGTCCCAAATAATCATTTTCATTTCCCGTAGATTGTATACCTAATATCTAAGAGTCCCATGAAACGTAGGATCATTTGAGATGTTGGGATTCTACATTTTCTAGGGGATTTTTTTTTTTGAGGTAATGATAAAACCAGTCTTTCTATTGTCAAAAGAAATGTCTCACTCTCTTGAGCACTGTCTTTGTGTCTATGCAAAAAACATTAGTAAATCATGTCATTAGCCATAAATTTGGGGTCAATATACTTTGCCATTTAATAATTTATAAAAGCTGACCATGCCCTACCCTGTGCCCTAATGTACAAACATGGATTTTCTTTATTTCAAAATAATGGAAAATTAACAGATTTTCAGGAGAGGATCAGGATTCAGATCAGACAAAAGTAAAATAGAAATTTTAAGAAAAAAAAATCAAAGAAAGAAATAGAAAAAAAATTTAAACATACTAAACAATAATGGGAAGAGAAAAACATGATGGCACTTATGATAATGCTCTGAGTATTTAACCAGTTTGTTTGTATGCTCCATACAGTTGCTAGTTCTGTAGCCACGGCACTAGCTCAAACTGGGCCTGCTCTGTTGATAACAAAATGTCAAGTTATCATTTAGGTATAACAGAGCCAAAAACTGTAAGTCATAGTCAGGGCATGCGCCCTAGAAAAAGCTTTGACCTCTAACAACATCCTGAACCGAAAGACTGGGACAAAATTAGAATCTGAATGCTGAAAACTTTCAGAAGTGAGGGATTCCTTCACTTGGAAAATGCATGGCTAAACTTTGCCTCAACGTAGCTTACTGTAAATGACCACATTTGAAGTCCTCTAATCAAACTCTGTCAAGTAAACATTCCTAAATCCTTTATCTTGCCCTCTAACCCCTTAAAACTTGCTTCAGGCCCCAAATCAGGGAAACTGATTTGAACCTCTCTCTTTGATGGCCAATTTTGCAATAAAGCCTTCTTTTCTCAAAAGCCAGTGCCAGTTATTGTCTTCTCTGTGCATCGGGCAGCAAGCCCATTTGCTTTCTAACAGTGTCAGTAATTTTATTACATTGTTCTGCTCTCACAAATTCTAAAAAAAGCAAAAAAGGGAAAATGTTCAAGGCATAAATTTGGGGGTTATATGGAGACAAAATTGGCCAAAATTTGGTTTATCATTTCTATAAAGTATGTGCGTGTAATTTATAAAAATTATATCCAACGGTATTTTTTTAAATTAAAAAGTTGCAAAAGTTTTACTACTCAGTCATATCTTTTTGCCAGAAGCCATTTTCACAGACTTACACTCTGGCTTATAACTGTAACAGTCCTTCTTATGACCTCACACAAAACTTAACTGAAAATAAGAGTTTTAAAATAGTGTTCTTAAAATACATGGTTTGAAATGCTTAACTTATAATATATTTAAGTATCTCCACTTGATAAGGGTATTGTTATTCCAGAATGCTATTTTCTATCAATTGCAAATATTACTTAAACATCTAGTATTATCCAACTACCATAAGAGATGCTGGGCATAAAATGGTAAGAAAGGCAAATTGAGTCTTTGCGCTCATGAATTATAAAAGTCTAGAAGAAACACTGATAATTAAAGAATCATTATATATTTCACAGGTTTTAGAATGTTGAAGAAGCATAAACCTTGACCATATCCCATAATTTAGACAGACTACAAGAAAGTGTCATAGAGAAGCTGTAATCAAAAAGTTGAGACTTGAATGATGAGTAGGAGAAAGTGGGGAAGTAGAACTTAATATGCGACTCATTTGAATAAGGATCAAATTAATTATGCAGATTATATTGAATGTTACATATAATTATATTTTGCATTTTGTATTAAATTTTATTGCCTCCTTTTACATTTCTCACTTTTTGTGATTTTGTCTTATTTTGTTTTCAAAAATTATACATAGCCATTATGAAAATTTAAACCATAGCAGGAAGAATAAGGAAGAAAGTTGTTAGTCAATTGCCAGATCTTCAGACAAAAGCACTTTCAGTAATTCATTTACAATGTAAGAAAAACTAATGTGAAAAAAAACAAAAAACTAGGAACCAAATATGATGACGGTGGCAATTAACACCATTAGACCATGTTGTAATTCTTCATCCAAACTACAGTACTTATCTTCTCACTGTCCACTTCCCAAGTAGCTATTTGCCTTTAGACTTTAACCAGTAAATAGAGTTCAAGAACTTAAGCATTCAGTGTTTAAATAGGTTTTAATCGATGCATAGGAACATTCCAAGTACTTTTGAATTAAGCATGTTAATCATGTTTAACATGATCATATTTTTAAACAATCAAAGAGTTTATTTTGTCTTGAAATAAGACTGAGAAGGTGAATTGATTCAATTATTATTACGACATTGAACTAAAACAGGAAATTATAACATTGAACTAAAACAGGAAATCAATTAACATAATATAGTTTCTTATGTTAGAAACCCATGAAATAATATGAAAATATATAAACACATGTAAATTTAAAAATATTAAAGTTTGAAGTAAAGTAGTTGCAAAATAAATCTATCTGTAAAATTAGAAACACCAAATTCATTATAAATGATAGTGCTTATTATTGGTTAGAATATGTTGATAATTAAGCTAAAGTCATGCATTTAATTCCCGGATGTTCCAGTTTACTCTGCTTTGTTTTAGAGATGCAGAATGAATCACAATTCCCAGCTGTCTTGGAAGTGTGTATTACTGATGAAGAGGAGTACACTGCCAATATGTGGACAGATTAGTCCAATTCCATTACAATGACCGAAAAAAACAATTCTGAGCACATTTCCCATAGAGAGTGGGTCAGCACAGCAGCTTAATTTTTATTTCAGTTTGGCACTAAACATGTGTCTCTTGCAGATAGATGCATATTGATAGTTCTTTGTAATGGTGAAGGGAAATTTTTTTTTAAAAACCATGTAACAGCTTTCTGAAACAGGTAATTTTAAGACTGTAAGATTCCTGAACAATATAGCCAATTTATCCAAATCTTTCAGGCTCAAATTACAATGTACATATTAAAAGTTCTGATTTAGTAATGTTAATTTCTGACATGTCCTATGGTTCAATATTCAGAAAGTGGTAAAATAAATGATGGAATCTATTCATATGAGAAATATTTCTCAATAGTCCAAAAAATAGTTCACTTTTATCTTTACAGAACAGTTACTTCCCTCTCTGTGGCCTAAACTTATTCCCCTATTTACCATGCCCCTGGTTTTTATCTGTCATGTTACACTAAGATCAAATTTTAAAAGTACTCTGAATGAAGTAAAACTGGAGCCATGGGCATGTCACAATGCTGTGTGTCATTGAAAGCATTAAATGTACCAAGAGAGCGATGCTACCATTATCTTTAACTTGGTGGATATAATGAGAGACTCAAGTATTAGAAATAGGTATGAAATACTGAAAACTTGAATACAGTGGTGAAAGATGTTTTCTTATATTTCCTTTTAATATATTTTAGGCACAGTGGTTCCCTCTTATAGTTTTATTAAAAGGATACTATGTTTAGATATTTTTAAGTAATTTAGTTTTTGTGGACTCACATGAGAATTTAATCATCTTTTATAAAGAAGGCATTTGAAATGGAAAAAAAACTAAAATTTTTGAGGTGTTCACATTATTTGCCATGCTATTTGCTTAACACTTTATATCTAATTTAATCCTCACTTCAAAATAACCTTATAGAGTGATTAATATCCTCATTTAATGATGTGTAAAAAAGTTGTTCAAGGGCTCTAAACTAGGATAACCCTAAGTTTTAAACAACTACTGTACATGTGGACTTTTATCACTTAGTACCAAGCGACTTCTTTTTATTCCAATCTCCAGTTGTTTTTTCTTTTTGTGTGATAGTACGATATTCAGCTGGATATACTACTACCCAGCTAGACAACGTTTTTGCAGGCCCCCTTTCAGCCATGTGTGGATATATAACCAAATTCTAGCCTAAAGTACAAGTTGTGTTTTATTTTTCTAACTACAGGCTGGACTTAGGACGTACTTGCAAGAACAGGGCAGCCATCTTGAACCATAGACAGAAACCATGTTTTGAAAAATGGAAGGAACAAGATATAAGGAAAATTATTCCCCAGCAGTATCAAGCTGGGGAAACAGTCTTAGACAGACTACCTAGACATTTCTATTTGTTTAAGTTGCTGTATTTTTGTGGATATTTCTATTTTACATTGTGTATGGTGTAACACTTTGTTAAAACAGCCTGCATGACATACTATGACTAAGATATAACGAATATATAACATTGTTTATATGTTTCTTGGTAATTAGACCTTTGATGTTGAACTTGAATAAAACATTTGATTTTATGATGATGATCATAAGTTATGAAGACAGTTTGCTTGTAATGCAGAGAATACACAAAGAAATCAAACCTGTTTATCCATTTGAGTTATTATAATTTAAGAATATATTATGATACATGTGATTAAACAATAAAATTGTATGTAGTTAAACTTAATGTTATGTAATTATTGCACATTAAGAGACATATCCACTACTGGTGACAGTTGTAGTATTAGATAACAGATCAAAACCACTACTCGGTTATTTAAAACTAAAACACACACACAAGACACACACAAAACAACAAAACAATAACTATTATACCAAATAAAACAATGAAATAGAAATCATTTCAATAATGAATACATTATATAGTGGAAATTTCATATAAATAATGAATAACCCTTTCTCTAGCACTGCTGCATCCTTTGGCATAAGAAATTTGTCTAGGTGAAATTTGTCTAGGTGCCACCTATACTACCCAAAAAATAGAAGTACTAGGCAGAAAGTAGGAGTGCATAGAAAGCCAACTACAGATGAAGATTTATTGTGATGAAGATGCCTCCAGAACAAAAGTGCTGCTAAATGTCATCATGTAAAAATAACGTGTCCTTTTTCTCACACTAACATCTCAATTATCCTTTGTCTAAATTTACTTTAAGAGACTCCCACATTATATTTAGTAATCACTGATTTTAGTATTTGTAATTTTCCAACAATTGAACAATTATCATATGCATACCATACATACATAATTTTTTAAAAAATTTTAAGTACTTTCCCTTAAGTTAGATGAGAAAACACTCCTAAGTTGCCCAAATAATGTTATTACATTGAAATCCAGAATTTTTAATGACTTTAGAAGGGAAATAACTGCAATGAATGTTTCATATTAATGCAGTTAGATAATTACTAGGTGAATCATAAAGACAGTTTGCAAAAGGTAAAAAGACATTAGGCGATAAGATGGCTATATTGATCTTAGAGGTTATTTTATATTTAAAAGCATTAAGTATGCTAAAATAGGTCTACTGTTTTTAAATGATAAAAGTATGCAATAAAACATATTTGAAAACCATTTCGTAGAGTTACTAACCACATACTATTGATACAAAAACTTGTCATACCTATGTATCTATATTTACATGCATACATGTGTAGCTATATTTATACCTAGCTCAGTTGTACTAGTGTATGTGTGCATTTTTCCTTTTTTAGTACTTCCTAATTAGCTTTTTCTCTTTCTCAATAGGGTCAGACCCAGGTCACAGCACAATTACACATATCTAAGATTCCTGCAACAAAAACATATTATTCTACCTCATTTTTTGATGTTCACATTTTTTTCTCTCATTAAGGATCTGAATGAATCCATATGTCCGGTGTCATATTTCATGTTGGATTACTCTATAATTGTCAAAGTGTGACCTTCCAGAAAGGGAAATTACTGTTTTTTATAATAAAGCATATTTTATATGTTTTTATAATGAAGTGCCAGGTCTTGCCTTGCACTGTCCATAAATCTGCCCTGGCTTTCTACCTGACTGCACACTAAGAATCATGCAGAGAAGGCAGAGGCAGAAGCAGTGATTGGTAAGGACAGTTTTCTCAACAGCGTTTCTGCTTTGAAGAATGTAGAAAGATGAGGGCACTTCTGTAACAGTAGTTTGAAGGAAAAATTCTTGTTTGACAACTATGGGATGCAATATAAATTCTCATAGTTTGGCTGTTTACAGCAGTTGGTAAAATGTCAGAGTTGCAGTATATATCAATAGCAAATGATGTATGTGCTTTATTATTTTTTAAGACTGAAGAAAGAGTGTTACTTTTTCTTCTGTAGGCGATCTGTTACATTTTTTGGCGAATATTTATTTATTTATTGACAACTATTAATGAAAGTTGTTTATAATATGGTTTCCTTTAGAAATTATAATTAAATGAAACATAACACAAATTCTGATATGTACAATCTTACCAGGTGAAGATAAGGCATAGTAATGTAGATATTAAAATCAAAACTTGATTAAACATTGCAGACTGTGTACGCTGAATGGCTCTGTGTAGATCATTCTAAAATAATACAGAAAAAAAGTTGTAAATTTTGATAAATACTAAATATGCATGAGTTTCATTACATTTATTAGCATACATTTCATGTCAACTCTCCTGTACACATACATACATACGTAAATACATGTATTTCAAATGGAAATATAAGCATATTTCCATTTTTGCCTAGATCTGATTGTAACTTACTAAAGCTTGCATAGTTCAAAGATATTGGTGTAGGAAGACTACCAAAGCACTAAATTTCAGTTTACTTGCATTACAGACATCTGAACAGGTGTTGCACTTACTCCCCCAAACCCCTACATGTTAAGCATGAACTTTTATGGAAAATCCTAATTTCAAAAGATCAGAAAATAGTATGTTTAATTAAGGAAGAGGGAATAGATGAGTGAAATTACAAACAAAGCTCATTATCAGGAAAATTAACATCAATTAGCCCAGACAGTTTATCTTGAAAAGAAAAAATAAAATAAAATAGCCAATAAACAATTTTTTTCTAAGTTTAATTTCTTATAAAAGATATTATGGCAATGAGCCATTATTTGTCTACCACTCATTTTGTCCACCACTCATTTAACCGGAACTGTTATGAAGACAAATAACTAAGTTGACTGATTTGGATTTCATCTCTCACCCTTTAGTCTCTAATGGCAGAGGTATTAATGAACAGAAAAGCAAATACAAGTTTAGCATCTGGCGAAAAGAGATATGGAAATAAAATGGAAAATGAATCATAAATTAGTATTGCAAAACAGGCTTTGTTACTGTCAATATTTGTTTAATGTATCCTGTCTTGTTTGAGTTATTTTTTTCCAACAACTAATAACACAGAAATTAACAAATAAGTTAATTTTTTTCTGGTGTATTTTTATTCATTAGCAATTTAGGCAATCTATATTTAGTCAAACAGTATTTCATCAGGGCAGTTAAGACAGCCCAATGTTTCTGCAAGTCATTTCACAGGCCACACTCTCCCACCCTTTGGCCGTGTATTTTCATAAGACTCCAGTGGTTACTCAATATAAATGTTTAGAAACATTCATCTAGTTGTGAATACTAAAACGTTATCCAAATATTCCTTTTGGCCAAAACTTTAGTCATAATGTCATTTTAAAACCCATTTAAATGGAAAATAACTTTGCCTCCAAACAAGTATAATTTTCAATGCAGTAAAATTAATAATATTGAGCCCTTACTTTGTTGTGCCAGGTAAAATACTATACATACATATTATGCATATGTATCTGTGTACATTTTGTATATATGTATGTATATATAATTTCATTTGATTATCATAGCAAACTTGTAGGTGCTTTTCTTTGCAGATGAAGATAATAGCAGAGAAGTTAGATCATTTGCCCATCACATTGTTCAGTATATAGTGAACATGTATTAACATTTGTGGTATGAATGACTCAATGGAAATGCCTTACAGCTAGCTTTGAAGTACTAAAGCCTGTGGTAAAAATGTTTGGGTCATAGTTATAAACCATGCCACCAAGCAGGGTCAGCCTTGGGCAAAATGCAACTGGGGCACAGCTCTGAGTTCTCCATCTTTTATTCTACCTCTTGCTTCCTTTTCTCCTAATATCCCACTCACAACCCCGCTCAAGCAAATCCAGAAGGATGACTCTAAATGAGGGGCTTCTGGCTCCCACATAGAATCTTAGGAAACCCCACAGATGTTCACTGAATATGAGACTACCTACAATTAAGAGCAGTTTGACTAAATCACTTACTTGAGCCCTCAAAAGCCAGGAGTCCCATTATGCATCAACAAACTGCCTTGGGAGGGAAGGATATTTGTACTCTGAAGATTGGCTAAGTGGTTGAACCAGTCCAAAAACCAATAAGGTTTTTAGTGGCATTGAGAAATTCTGAACCGTTTTTCTCTACCAGTCATAGGACCCTACAAAGGTAGTAACTTGGCAATATGGACATTTTACAAGTTTTCATTCTGAGTAAGATACAGCAGATTGGTCATTTAAGGTCTGTTAACTTTCAAATTTACACTATGCATCACTTTAACTATTTAACAGTATTTTACCAAAATGACTCATTAAAAAAAACATTTAAATGAAACAATTTACTATGACCTAAATTAATTTAAAAGATGTTTAAAAATGAAACATTTGGAAATTTAATTACAGCTTAATTAATTCCAATAGTATGAGTTAAACGTTATGGGAGAATGCAGAATTAGAAAGTTCAAGACAAGATCCCAAATTCTCTCTCTCTGTTTAATCTAAACATTGACAATAAGAAAAGGTTTAAAAATATTTTCATATTTGCACTTTAATTCTATACTTACAATCATATTTTCCAAGGCATGTTTGGCAAGCCAACAGTTCAGAAAGACTGGGACAAATAGATTCCTTAAGGAAGGCCAGAATATCTGGAAAACAAAACAAAACTAGACTTTTATCTCAAAGCAATAAACCATATCCAGTATACTACAAAGAAATGGAAAAAAAGCTGTTAAAGAAAGTGTAATAATTTAAAATATGACAAATAATGTAAACTCACTCTTAATAAAATGTAAGGAATTGATATGTTCTTTCATTCATTGTCTAAATCTTTCTTAGGGAAATTATTGCAGAAGCAAAAAGAAAATAATAAGCTTTCACCAGATGGCAGATATCTATGCTAATTCTATCATTAAATCTTTTAGTGTGATGGTTTGTAATAGACATTGACTTCCTTTTCTCTGTAACTTGAGGTATTAAGTAGGAACAAAGAGGAAAGGTACTCTCTTTTTTTTATAATATTGCCTCTTACTCTCTTTATGTTAAACCACTTTAAGTGACATTGCGGAGCTATGTTCAATTAGAATTATATTTAGTTAACCTGTCATTTAATCTAGTTCCAGTTGCTTCTCTAGATAAATCACTCAAATTAAAATAATTATCAGAAGAGAGCAACAGCTCCAAGTAATATCTACTTATTTTCAAAATCCTCCAAATAAAATTCAAATGAAGTGTTACAAAGGATAATCCCAACAGACATTATTATAACTTCATTAAATTGCGATTAAAATATAGTTTTGCAAAAGGAAAGTGCTGAGTGACATATTTATGGGACTGTAGTTGAATCGGATCATCATGGAACTGATAACAGAGCAGTTTGAAAAGAAGCAAAATGTTGGGTGTCTGACTTTTGACAATCTCCTTACTAAAAACAGAACTAGACTTAATAAATCTTGTGGTTAAACCACAGATAGATATTTTCAACGTACGAAAAACTTTTGTAAATATGTTTCCAATTGGCTTATTTTTTTAAAAAAAATCCACAATATAAACAATAAGTGGATAAGTAATTTCTAGTAATTTTAAACAACAATGACATTTGTCAAATGGCATCCCCAGAGCATATATCTCTTTAAAATATTTTACTCTGCTATTGTATGAAATCATTAGTTTCCATTTAGTTACACAACACGATCCAACCAATTTTATCTTGTTGCTTAGTATCATGATTCTAACCAAAGTCTAAATCCAGTTATCTTAGCTACCATATTATTTAACAGTATCTAGGTTTAAAGATTTTACTTAAGTCTAATTACAAAAGTGTTTTTTTTAAGGTTCTTTTAGGACTTACTGAGATAATGAAGGGAACTGCATTAATTATTTCCAAGATGAAGGGTATTCGTAAAATCTGTTCCCAGATGTTTCCCTTCCAAGAAAGAATGAATAAAAACGAAAGTCAATTATACTGCCTCCTATTAAAGGGGGAAAAAGACAGCACTTAGAATTTCTCTAGCAATAAGGATGCTTCCATTAACAGAATACTGAATATTATATAGAGATGTAGCAATGACTTTTAGAGATTATTTTTCTTAGGGTAATTGTGCTCTCTCAATTTTGTAAGTTTAAGAAGTAAAACAAATGTTTGTAGAAACCAGGAATATTGCACACAACATTTTTTATCAAGTAATATGTCACGGAAGAAAAGTACTAGTAAAAATAAAACACATTAACAAAACCTACAGTCAATTAAAAAGTGACAATTTGAAGTTTTACTTACTATAATAATGATATTCACTAACCATCAAGTATATTAGTTTGTGAAACGTACCCTTGTTAACAATCATTGGTATTAAAATTGTTTTCACTTTAACACAATTTAAAGAAAGGACTTTTTCAATCATCTAGACTCTAATCTCCCTACCCTCATAATACAAACATATTAAACAGGACTGAGCACATAATTTGCAGGAACCAGTGCAAAATGAAAAATATGAGGCCTCCTAATAACACATTAACAATTTCAAGAAGGTAACATTAGAACATTCAACTAATCACGAGGACCTTCTGGTTGTGGAACCCTGTGCTGACCCTGATATTATGCACAGAATACATGTCCATGAAGCTGACCCTAACATTAAGAGGTCACCACTGAAACTTTCTTGATTGGTGTCTGACGATAATGAGCACAGACTTTCCTAAAGCAGTTTATTCTTCTATGAAGAGATCTATGTATTAGAAAGGCAATTTGAAATCTGCTATACTGTAATCTCCAATTATCCATTATAACACGGACTATAAAATTGGGACTCTTTCTTAATTTTCCTTAAGGCCCCAAAGGTTTAAAAACTGCACTGATGGAATATACTTGCACATCCCAAAGGAAAGTTGTAGAGCAGCTATTGTCTCTATATACTAAGAAATTAAGTAATAGGTTTTGTGAGCATAGTTTATCACCCTCATCCAGGCTACATAAAAACAGTAAAGGAGTGGGAAGTTAGAAGAAACGGAAGCAGTGAAAATGCCTCCTTATAGAGATGTTACAGGTGCTGTGGTGCATCTCATCACCTCAAGTGAAGTGAAAAGGGCTCTAGGGAACCAAACCACTTCACTTGGCTCCAACATGGAGACTGCATTTGGCTACTGCCCAAAACTTTTTAAAATGAAGAGATCAAAAAAAAAAAGGATGACTGGATAAGAACAGAACACAATCCCTCCTATTTTAAGGCAAAAGTGCCTATTTTCTGGGAACCAGATATAAACCCTAAAGAATGGAATCTATGGTCATTTAAAAATGGTTTACACTCAATAAGACTGTGTAGCTGAAGGTGAAATGGGACTTCAACAGATGGTGGGCCTGAGAAGCCCAAGGTCTGTGTCAGAGCCCTAGTCTGTAGCCTGACACACTGAGGCCTCCAGGAAATTCAAAGGCTCCAGAGAGGCCACAAAAGCTTTACATGGGAGAAAGGGCCAGAGCTTTTGTCTGCCATGAGGAACAACCAAACACCAGACAATAACTGTGCCAGTCAGGCAACTTCAACCCAGAAACTGACTGCACTTCATTCCCTGTTCTTCCTCAGCCTTAAAGGGCATCAAATAAGAGAGGAAGTAGAAACATCAGATAGGCCCCCCATGATAATTCCCTGTGCCATGTAGCTCTGAGTTGAGGATAGGGAGAAGCCATCTCAGAGGAGAATTTTAAATTTTTGCATATATTGACCCTAATTTCTTTCTTTTTTTTTTTTTTGTGAGACGGAGTCTCGCTCTGTCACCCAGGCTGGAGTGCAGTGGCGCAATCTCGGCTCACTGCAAGCTCCACCTCCCGGGGTTCACGCCATTCTTCTGCCTCAGCCTCCCAAGTAGCTGGGACTACAGGCACCCGCCACCACACCTGGCTAATCTTTCTTTTATTCTTTTTTTATTTTTATTTTTTTTTTTTTGTATTTTTACTAGAGACGGGGTTTCACTGTGTTAGCCAGGATGGTCTCGATCTCCTGACCTCGTGATCCGCCCGCCTCGGCCTCCCAAAGTGCTGGGATTACAGGCATGAGCCATCGCGCCCGGCCCCTAATTTCTTAAATACTAAACTGTGATTTGCCGTATGAATGAAAAGACCAGAAAAGCTATAGAACCTCTCTGAGATGTCATCTGATTAGCATGGATCACCCAGAGGATGCACGGTTTTGAAGAAGTGTAGAAAGACTGGTCTTTTCCTACTACCACTGAATCAGGACTATTTAACAAAAGAGTTATAACTAGTCATAGTTATGCCATGCTGCTTTTTAATTGTGCAGGTGAATAATATCATTTCTTTCATCAGTTTTTACATGGCATCATTTCCAGAATGTTATCCTTTGCCTTTCTCTTCCACTATTGTATTTTCACTTTTCATTTTACATTTTTTTTTTTTGGTATCAGTGATTGTCCACAAGAAGAGATTGATCTGAGTAGCAAGAAAGGAGGGTTATGGGACCAGTTGCTACTAGTGATATGAAAGGCTATTTCTGTTAATGCCCAGCAAAATTTGTATGAACTGTGGCAGACTGTATAATTTAGTTCACGTAAACAAAAACCTTTTATCTCTCTTATGTCTCTCTTCTCTTCATTTCCATTTATAACACATTAGCCTTTTATGATTTTTATTTAATTATCTGTCTATGTTCGGTTTGTTTCCGATTTTTCTTCCACATTAAAGCCAGAAGAATCTTTCTAAAATGCCAAATTCCCATTGCCAACACAATAAAATCCAAACTCATCACTGTATTATATGACATTTCACAATTTGAACTCTGGCTACTAGCTTGGCTTGTAATTTTGATATTTCTATTCCTATCCTGAACTCAACCAAAGATTCATCCACACTGAATTTTATATCCATCTCTGAACAAGCTAGGCTACTTTATGCTTGTAGACTTTTGCCCACATCTGTCCCTCTGGCTGGAATATTACACCTCCACACCTTCAATACTAATCTCCTTGGCAAGCATTTGTGACATTTCAGTGAACTAATTTTTTAAAATGTTTGTTGGGGCTCAATTAATATCACGAACGAGTAAATGATACTCCCAGCTATTTCATACATACTCTTCCCCTTCTTTGATATAGTTATTTTATTTTTGGAGCTTAAATATTTACATTTCTTTCCATTGGATCCAAATGATCTCATTTGAAAGAATGATATTGTTTAAAACCTTTATACTTAAAGTAATCATGTAGAAATGATTAAACTTGTAACTGCAGAGCCAATTGAAATTTTCTGGAGGAAAGGATTCAAGAGTTCTTGTTTATATACCCATGTTAAGTAATTTCATCCATGTTTCAGCTTCAACTTATAATAAGCTAATGACTAATAATCACTAATAAGCTAATGACTTCCAGTATTGTATCAAAAGCTCGAACCAATATTTTATCTCTTGAGATTCTGACTCAGATCAACTGCTTAATCCACTGCTTCACATCAGTGCCTCTAAAGCACTTTATATATAGTATGTCTAAAGCAAAACTTATGATTTGTTCCCTGACTTATCTCCCAGTAACACAAACCAAAAATCTTGGAGAAACTTTTTACATTTTCCTTTCACACTATACTATACTTATAATTATACTATAATTTATCAATAAGACCTACTAATTTGTAAATAGATCTTGAGATTTTCTAGTTTTTATTTCAGCTCATTTCTCACTTTTTGACTTGTTAAGCCTAGTTAGCCACCATCCCATCATTCTTGCCCCATTCCAATTCACCTACTGCACTATTACCAATCCCCTGCACCTTTACGCCAGACCAGGCCTACTCTTCAGAACTATTCAGATACTTACAAAACAAAGACAAAAATGTGATTATATCATACAAGGCACTATTTCATTTGTCTCTTGTTGACTTCTCCAACCTTATTTTAAAGATCATTCCTTCCATGGACGGAATATATAAAGTATATTCACTGCTTAGAACATGCCTTAAGTATACTTTTGCACATAACTCTTCAAGAGGTTTGGAAAAGCTTTACCTTTCTTTACAACTTCACTTTGCCAAGTTAACTCATACCTGCCTTCCAGCTCTCAACCGAAATCTGGGTTTTTAGAGACTTTCCTTGCCCCTTCATCATGTACCCTCTAGGCAGGATCTGAGCCCCACATTAGGCTTCTTGATCCTCCATCAATTTCTTTCACATTTTTTTTCCAGTTTGTATTTATATACTTAAGACATTACAACACTTTAAACTCTGTGAGGTCAAGATCAGGACCAGTGTATTTCAGGATTGCATGCTCTACTCCTAGCGCAGTGCTTGACAGTCTGAATCTCCTAAATAAAAACTGTTGGTACATTACATCAACCATGGATAGTTGACTCACACCACATGTATGCATATATGTGTATGTTTGTGTGAGTTTTGTGACACATGAATGAACTTCCCACAGAGGACTAATTTTCATGGTCTAAAATTGTACAGTGGGGCAATGTATTTATTGCTAAAAATAAATGCATCTGTTTTCATTTATATGCATTGAGTTTAATTCTAAGATTTCAGGTTGTCTTCTAAACTATGAGATACATCCATAAATTATCTTTCTTAAAAATAGCTAATGAAACATAAATATAGAAAGGATCCACAAGTTTCATTGGCCAAAAAGGAGTCCCAATAAGCATAAATCACAAAAACCTAAGGATAAATGCTAGTATGGTGAAAAAAAGTATGCTTTCATACAATGTCACTATGTAAGAAAACTAAGAAATAAAATTGAAAGGCAAGCACAATGCCTTTCAAAATTGTATTAAATACATTTTTCATTTAATCTTATTTTCATGAAGGAGATAAAAAGCATTATTCTTCTTCCAAAAAGTAACTTCTTTAGTTTCTAAGTAGTAGCTGTATCTCAGTGGCCAGTCCTCTCTATGTTCCTTTCATTATTGACAGAATTCAATAAAATATAAAGAAATCTCAATCCAATTAGTCTACATTTAGCACGGACACGTCATTTTTAACCAATAATAATGCAGAAAAATATGCGATTTTCTAAAATGCATCGCACTTTTATTTTTATCATAAAGAAACATGGAACCTAACCTTGGAACTACTATCTGTGCAACCCTAAAGAGCACTTTAAAAATTATATTAGTTATAGCAGTTTATTTGTTGCAAGCCCCAATTCGGCCAAGGAACACTTTGTAAATACTTTTTGTTCTTAAATGTTAAGAATACCTGTATTTTAAAATATTTAATAAAAGGTTTGGTAATTTGTCTTCTTTGGATGAATTTAAAATAGTGTTGTAACGCTATGGCAGTCTTTGTATTTCTACATATAAACCCAACAATATTTAGATTTACCATTTTCAGGACAAGATAAGCAGAATCAACAGTATCTGGTATTCAGGAGTCCTGGACTAAATTCTTTGTTCTTTTCCAGAAATAAACCAGTGTGGTGTTAAACTTTCAAAATTGTTGCTTTTTGTAATGTGATTATGGAAAAGAAGAATTGCACATTTAACAAAAGGGTTCTAGGTATGATGAATTTTTGTGTGTGGAGGTTTGGAAATTGTGCCAGAGTTTGTTTTTGTTTCCTTTTGATTTAATGAATGTGTGTGCATAAATAGAACTTTATTTTGAAAGCAGTTGATAAAGAATTAGAGGGTATTTATGATGACAAAAGAATAAGAACTTTAGTGTTGGGTGATTACCATGTTTGTTTTGCCAACTAGCTATAAACATGAATGGAATGATGATTTAAGCACAGACCTGCACTTCTGTATGACAGAAGACAAAATAAGTTCATGTCATGGATGCTAATTCATTATCTGCTAAACTCAACATGTACTTTAATAGTTCTAGGTAATTTTGCTTTAAGTTAGTCTGGTTTTCAAAACCTACAGTCTCAATGAAAGTTTAAACTATTTTAGTTGCTAATGATTTAGTTATGCTTATTTTAGAATGTCTAATTTCAAGAATTATAAAGTGCTTGCATAATGCTGTATTAAATGTAATTTTAAATATTTAATGTATACACATATAAGCATACCAATCTCTCCATAAATATACATATGTAAACAAATACAAGAAAGTTATATATGATTTGCTATTAATATTACTATTTCAGAATTATAAGTATCAAAGAATAATATCAGCAGTGGAAACAATTGCTGGTGCAATACATTATCCATTTCTGTGTGTCTGTATATTACTTTTCTTTAAAAAATCTAACTTAGCCAGGCATGGTGGCTCATGCCTATAATCCCAGCACTTTGGGAGGCTGAGGAGGCAGGCAGATCACTTGAGCCAAGGAGTTCCAAACCAGCCTAAGCAACATAGCAAAACCCCATCTCTTAAAAAAAAAATACAAATATTAGCCGGGTGTGGTGGTGCACACCTGCAGTCCCAAGCCACTCAGGAGGGTGAGGCGAGCAGATCTATACCTCCTAGTAGGTAGAGACAATCACGCCACTGCACTCCAGCCTGAGCAACAGAGTGAGAACCTTGTCTCAAAAAAAAAAAAAAAGTCTAACTTGAAGGAAGGAGTATGTTTTAAATTCTGCTACCAAACATGCTTTATTTAGAGACTGACTACCAATTACTTGATTTACCCATTCTAAAAAAATTATCAAACACTCTGGTGAAGGGACCAAAGAGATTCACAGATTGGACTATATTGATGAGAGGAAAAAGAAGATAAATTAACAGCAACCTATCCTTCTACTGTCACATAACTCCTATTTATCCTATCTGTTTTCTCTGTAACACACTGGACTTAACTGCTGTCCACATTTCCTCCATCGAAGCCATTAATGTTTATGAGGGTTGAAATGGAAATATTATATATCATCTAGCTCTGCATGCTAGGTCTTACAATTTTCTGCTCTAGTTTTATAAATTATAAGCAATAATTGATTATAAATGTCATCATCATATGATTGCAATAAAAAATTATCTTGAATCGATATGTGTTTTTAAATGGCTTTTAAAATTAGTGCTAAGAGTTCTATTAGCAAAACACCAATCTTAATTTCATATTACATTTTAGCCAGAAGTTGGAGCAAATACATCTTCAAATGCAGATTAATATTTTGGCCATGTTACAGTTTTGTATATATTCCTGTACTAGTGGAAGGGATAGGATTAATTTACCCCAAAACACACATGCCTAAATTTTAAGCATACCATTATTTATATATTACATTCAACATTTATCATATATATGTATGCATGTATATTAATGAACATTAAAGATAAGAACTTGGATATTAATTTATTTGATTTTTTATTTTGTTTTATTTTTCTAGTTACCCAATATCCAGATTTGTCAATCAGGACATATTTATAGTGCACCTATTTTGACAAGGAGATATACTAATAAACCCTTAAAAGACCCTTCTTCATTATCTTCATCTATATTGCTTATTATTGATTTAGTACTTTCTAGGTAATTTAGAGATGTGTGGCTCCCATGTGAAAGCTCTTTCATTTCTCTTCTCTAGCTCTAATTTACTTATTGATCCACCACTTTCCACCTTCTGCACTCCCAAAAGACAATGGAGACTTTCCAAAACTAATCATTAAACCTCAGGTTTCTATTCCAGTTTACTTACTTCTTACTTATTATAAACTTTCCTATAATATTTCACTCCTGCCTTGTACTTTCTCTCTTTTTTAAACAATGAAGTTTTTTTTATCATGAGGCAGTCATCCTTGCTTCATCCTACTGCTTTGAGTAAGCACCTGCCCCAGTCAAACAACATTCTCCATTTAACAATTTTGACACTCAATTGTATTCCATTATAACAGACCTATTGTAGGCAAATAGCAAATTATCTCCTAATTTGTAAACTCAATAGCCTTTTCTCAAGTTTCTTATACTTGACATAGCAAATGTGCTTTTATATAATACTTTTTGTTCCTCAGATATTTCTAACATCCTAAGTCTTCTCATAAATTTTAATCAATCCACCTATATTTTTAAAGCTGTCATTCTTTTGTTTCTATACTTTCTTATTCATCAATCTGACATTCTTAGAAATTAGTGTTTTTTTTAAGATGGCAATAATGAGAATTAAAAAGAAAAAAAAAAGTGAGCCTGAAAAAAGGGTGAGTTTGTAAAAACTTCTTGCTCTAAATTTAGAACTAAATAATAGTCTGAAGAATGTTATCTTCAAAACTATTGTTTTAAAAAGTGAGAGAGGGACAGATGCAGTGGCTCATGCCTGTAACCCCAGCCCTTTGGGAGGCTGAGGTTGGAGGATCACGTGACCCAAGGAGTTTGAGATCAGCCTGGGCAACATGGCAAAATCCTGTCTCTACAAAAAAATACAAAAAAATTAGCCAGGTGGCGGTGTGCACGTATAGTCTCAGCTAGTCAGGAGAGTAGGGAGAATTGCTTGAACCCAGGCGGAGTTGAAGCTGCAGTGAGCCATAATCATGCTACTGCTCTCCAGCCTGGGTGACAGTGTGAGACCCTTTCCCCCCCCCCCAAAAAAAAGTGAGAAAGAAATTGATGTGCTAGATATGAGTTCCCCAAAAACATAACCTTGAGTACACTTGATAGAGTAGATGAAAAGGCTATTAACAAAAATTAGTAATGATTATGAGAACCATTCCAATGACTTTCTATCTTTTCTAACTTCTCTGTCTTCCCTGATTGTTCTATTATTCCTCCAAAATCCTGAATTTAAGCATCTCCATCAACACAAGCCTTAGTTTCCACTCTGGTGATTAACCCATGCATGATAGATTCTCATGGCTTCCTTTACTATCAGGTCTTAATAGTGAAAATGACTGTCAAGTCTTAATAAATCTCCCTCTCAAAAGTTCCAGATTCTCATTCTCAATTGCATACCTTATTTATCTGTGTGTTCACCAGTACCTGAAATTAATCACCTCCAAAACTAATTCCATTATTTAATCTATGTAGATCCCAATCTGACTTTTTTCTTGGTACGATTGTTTCTTAGTTTTACTGCAGTATTTCCAGTCCTTCAAACTTAGAAGCTATTAGAATGCTATGAATTTCCTTCTCTTCGCCTATCTCAACCCATCAGTTGACTTCTTTAGCTTCTACCTTCATAATTAATCTTTCATTAAAACTGGCAAATCTTTTCATCCAGCCAAAATCTTACTGTCAGTTTTCCTTTCATACTGCAACACATCTTAACTGAGAACATGAACTTCACCATAATGTCTACTTGACCTGAGCTGCATAGAGATTCTGAACTAATATTCCTAAAACTGAATTTCAATTACAGAATCTTGTGCTAGTCATCTTCCATCAACTTAAAAATATATGCTGCTATACAATGCCCCCATGTTCCAGACAAATATATTTATTATTCCTTCAATTTTACATGCAAAGTCCTTCCTTTATGCCTTTGCTAATTTTATCAATCTCTATTGTGCTGTCTTTTCATCTTGCCTTATTGAAATCACTATGGTTCAAGTACTACTGTTTCCTTTTCATTCCATGATATGAGCTCTCTCTATAAAACCCCACAGTACTTTCTTTGACCTCACTGGAAGCACCCGTTATATGCTGCTTGTATTATTATTATCTGTATGATGTTCTGCTTTAACCTCCCCTTTCTTGACTGTAAACTCATTGAAAAAAGAATCATGTGAAGTATAGAGCTCTCCATTAAATAGGAGCTCAATAAATACTAGTTAAATCATGTTAGCCAAACAAAGCTTTATCAAAAAATAAGATAATTTATTAAAATAATTCCTAAGAGACATGTTTTTGCTTTCTCAATATTTTGTGTACAAATCAGAAAAAAACAATGTTGAATACAATAAAGTTGAACCATTCCATTTGCTTGCCTCACTATATGCATGCATATAATGGGTAAGTAAACCCATAGGAACTAGCAAAGCATTTGTAAGTCATCATGGAAAACATTACCGTATTCATACAGCTTTTTATCAGCTACTGGAGAGGCTCAAAACAAAGTGGCTCAAGAAGAGTCAGCCTTACCTTCCAGTTCAAACTATAAATAGAGGAATACTGAGTAAATACTACAGATGTGTTCTATCAGCGGGAGACTGCTAATTAAAATAACTTACCTTATAACTAAGATAACCAAGTAATATTGTTTCAAACAGACTTATCAATGCCACTGAAACCTGAAAGATAAATTGTAACTTAATGAGAAAATGCAATACAATTAAATTATATATATTCTTGGCTATACTATTAACTTTATTTAAATATATGTGCATGTATACATATACGGGTGTATAATAGGACTTATTAGGTGGTACTTTAACTTCTATGCACAGATGACAGGCTGCTGGCCAGAGTTTGCTGTCTCCTGTACTACATCTTAGTTTTCATACATTCTAATACTCCTTAGTAAACCATTTTTAGTTATTATTCAAAATGTAAAGGTGGTATTAAAATAGGCTGGCTGAAGTTTACATGATATATAAAGAACAGGTTCTTTTATGGGTGTGTTTCGTTTTAAAATTTTTTTTAAATAGAAATGGGGTTTTGCAATGTTGTCCAGGCTGGTCTCAAGCCCTGGGGCTCAAGCAATCCACCCAACTCGGCATTCCTAAGTGCTGGGATTACAGGCGTGAGCCACCGTGCCCAACTATGTGTGTGTGTTTCTAATACATAAAATCACACGTGAGTGTCCACCACAGATAACCACTCTATCCCAGAAGCACGACCATCTGTACCAAAATCAGTATTTCTCTTCAGAAAATACAGAAAGTGAAATAACACACACTTCAAGTTTAATAGTATATTCAATCTTATCACCCATGTCAAACAAAATAAAAAGGCTACATCTTTGAGTACTAAATAAAATAGACCATACCACCACTTCAAAATACTTTCAGATTTTATTTGAATGAATTTCATAACCAATTCCCCTTGTGCAGATAGAAGTGTTAGTACTATCTTCCTACGTATGCTTTTTTCTTTTTCTATATTCTCTACTGTATACACCATCTCTACTGTTAACTACCAAAAATATATTACTGTGCCACAAAAAGTAACTAGAAAAAATAATAAAATTATTCTGTGTTAAATACTCTACAACCTTAGGATAGATAAATAGAATCAAATAAGCAAATATAAACAAAAAGTGACTCAGGTAAATATATATGTTTATAGATTTTTGAGGTTTAAGACTATTCGAATGAGAACGGCAGATACCCTGGAGATTACATTTTTTCTTCTGTTGGGATAAAAATCTTTGAATTTCAAAGAATATTAAAACACGAGAACAATAAGAAAACAGATAAAATGCATAACAGTGTAAGTAAAATATGTTTAGAAGTATGTGCAGTAGCCAGGCATTATTATGATAGAAAACGCAAATCTCTTTCATTTTCTCCATAAATCCTCTAAATCATAACTACTCATGCTTTTTTTGTAGAAGTACATAGCATTAGATGATCTCTAGAGCATTTTTAACATTTTACTCAAAGTGCTATTTAAAAATGAACATCGGCCAGGCGCAGTAGTTCACGTCTGTAATCCCAGCACTTAGGGAGGCCGAGGTGGGCGGATCACGAGGTCAGGAGATCGAGACCATCCTGGCTAACACGGTGAAACCCCGTCTCTACTAAAAATACAAAAAAAGTAGCCGAGCGTGGTGGCGGGCGCCTGTAGTCCCAGCTACTCCGGAGGCTGAGGCAGGAGAATGGCGTGAACCCAGGAGGCGGAGCTTGCAGTGAGCCGAGATCGCACCACTGCACTCCAGCCTGGGCAAGAAGTGAGACTTCGTCTCAAAAAAAAAAAAAAAGAGCATCGTTAGTATTTTAAAATATCACTGTTTTAAAAAGCAATTTGAATAGATCAAAATATATTCGAAGATAATATATGGCTATTCATAAAACAATTTATTTTAAACGTGCACTTAATTGAAGGATAGCTCAGAGATTAAAATACATTTTGATGAACATTTCAATATTTTCAGTGTTATTTATAAATTAATATGATATTGCAACAAAAGTCAGAGTAAGGAAATGTAAAAAACAACTTGACTTTAACAAAACTTAAAACACCCAGGCATAGTAAAAACTTGATTTCATGGTTATGATCACAATGCACACATACTTAAAGTAATTCATTATCACATACAAATATACAGACTTCACAATCATCGTGACTTTGAAAGACATGTGGAATGAGTGTAGAATGAAAGATATTGAAGACTTGGAAGAGTGAGAAGGTAGGAAGAGGGTGGATGATGAGAAATTGCCTGGTAAGTGTAACATACATTATTTGAGTGATGGATATAGTGAAAAGCTGGACTTTACCACTACTCAAAATAGCTAAGTAATAACATTGCACTTGTACCACATAAATGTATACAACTTTATGAATAAATAAATAAACTATTTTAAAGATTGCTCCTAAGCAGTGAGTCTTAAAGTCTTTCTCTTTCCTCCAGACTCGTGTCTTCCAACCTCCAATTCTTTCTGATGTTGGTGATTCTATTCTTCCGATTAATTTGTAATTTTTAAAAGCAACAGAAAATAAAAAGGATCTGTAGGAAGTAAACAGAAGTAGAGGCGATAGAAACTTACAAAAAGTTTGCTGGGCATGAAATTCAGTAGGAAACAAAACAAAACAAAGAAGTAACAGAGACTCTAGGGAACACCTCAACAATATAAATCAGACATCTTGTGCTCTGTCATATTTTCTTAGCCTTTCTTAAAGACTCCTTTTATGCTATGGCATACTTTTGGTTTTATTTCATGATTAATTGCTTAGGAACTAAGCTCTTACTATTGGTGATATGAGTCATTGTTTCATTTGTTCATTCATTAAATAATTATTTATTGATATTCTACCATATTCCAGACACTAAGAATACAAGGTAAAAAGCAAACACAGTTATAGGCTTTGATTAACTTTAAAGGAATCATATAACAGGAATACTTAATGTAGTTTGGGAAAACTTGTGGAGCCTTAAAGCAGTAGTATACTTTGGTTTTCTCCAAACTCTCACAACCTCTTTAAAATCTAATTCTGATCACGACAAAATCCTCAAGAGGTAGAATGCAGGGCTCAGACAAACAAGAAAAAAGAAATGAAAATGTTAGTCCAAGATGTGCATGAAGATTAATCAGGCAGAAAGACAAACTCATTTTGAACATCAAAAGCTCTCCAATAGTACTTCTCTGTGAAATGTGAATAAACCCAGAGATATAGGGATAAAACAAAATTGTACATAACCTGTAAGCCCCACAAAGGTAGACTTCTGTTCACCCAAAAGATATGAGACCTATAAAAAGAATAATAATAAGTTAGTTTTTTAAAATGTGAAAAATCTATTCACTTTTAAAATTCAGTTAAAGTGGGAAATATTAAAATATGCTAGCATAAAAAAGACAAAATATCAAAATCAACATTTGAAAAAACGTTGTTGCCTTAGTTTTCTTTTTGCTAATATTCATTTCTATTCCAATAAAAACTTTTTGAATTTCATTTTTTGTCATTGTTAATAAATTAAAATATGTGACATTATTTAAAGAATGATATGGCAGGGCAGAATAACCTTAAACCCTTTACTGGATAATTCTACACTGAAAAGTCATTTAATAGTCTTCTATAAACTCTAAGATTTTCTTATTTGTAACAGAACATATATATGTCCTGTATAAATACAACAGGATAAATAATAAGAAAAAAATCAGTAACAGAGTATACAACAAAGTAATATTTCAGACTTGAAGTTTTATAAAATATTTAACATACCATGGAAAACAGTGTGACTGGGGTTAACATATTGGGCAAGACAAGGAGTAATCATCTTTATTCCCTAAAAATAATATATTTTCTGATGATAAAAAGGCTTATGCTCTGGAAAGAACATCATAACACTTAATATCCCTCTAATTCTAATTTTCCACAATTTATAACCTAGCTGTGTCTACATCATTTAGTACACAGTTGATTCCAATGGGAGTTACTCACAGCAATATACCCTATTCAGGAAAAGATAAAAATAATTACATTTTCCTGAAGAGAGGCAGGTGAATGGTAGTTTTTCGCATCTCAGTAAACGGTGCCAAATCTCATTTTATTTGGCTACTCAAAACTTGAGCATCCTTTTAGATACTTTCTTCTCCTGCATCTGTAAATACTAAATTCACTAGCCATCAAACCTTTTCATTCATTGCAACAAAATATCTGCAGAATTCATCTGCTTCTTTTTGTGTCTACTACCACAATCACCTTATTCTAAGCCACCATTTTTCACAATTGGATGCTTGCAAAAACCTACCAGTGGGAACACTGCACCTTCTTTTGCCTTCTACCATTTTTCTCCAAGTCGCAAATACACTGATTCTTTCAAAATGCGTTTTAGATCACATTACCCTATTCCCTATTGTGTATTGCCTTTGCACTTTCGTTAGAATAAAGTTCAAAACAGTTGACATGGCATTCTTAGACTTATTCAAGTGGACTCATTCCTTCCTTCTACAAGCCCTTTTTACATTCTCTCCTCTCATCCTAGAAATCTCAGCTCAACCCTCTGTGTTTCAGGGAAACCCTCTCTGAGGATTCCACTTGATCAACTTTGTCAACTAATCCCTTGGGCCACGTCACGCATCACACCTTTCCTGCCACTCATCTCAGTGGAAACTTTATATTTATTTGTATATGTGTTTCTTTAATGGCTGTATCCTTGCAATTACAAGTTCCATAAGATAAAATAACTATCTAATTTACTCACCATTATAAACCCAATGCCTTGCTAAGTACCTGCATATATTAAACTAGGCAACCAATGATCAATGATAAATGGTGCCAATTAAGTCAAAGGTATAACTTATGGATTCATTATCACTGTCTTTTCTAAAGTGTTTATATTTTTATATTCTGAGTAACATTTGAGAAATCAGACCACAACAAGGTGTGTCGGAGTGAAGAGGGATAGATGCCCAGTTTTGTAAGCAGAAAAATTACGTGCCACAAAAGTTACTATATTGTCAAGTAGATAGCAATCTCTGGAAAAAATTATAAAATAAGTTGCTGAACAGAAGTGCGTATTTTCAAAGAAAATTGGTAATTAACACAGACTTATTAAAATCTGCTTGACTTTCATAATCGCCATTCTGACTGGCATGAGATGGTATCTCACTGTGATTTTGATTTGCATTTTTCCATTGATCACTGATGTTGACCTTTTTTTCAATATGTTCATTGGCTGTGTAAATGTCTTCTTTTTGAGAATTGTATGTTCATAAACTTTGCCCAGTTTTTGATGGGGTTGTTTGTTTTTTTCATGTAAATTTGTTTTAGTTCCTTGTAAATTATGGATATTAGACTTTTGTCAGATGGGTAGATTGAAAAAATTTCCTCCCATTCTGTAGGTTGCCTGATATTCACTCTGATTATAGTTTCTTTTGATGTGCACAAGCTCTTTAGTTTAATAAGATCCTGTTTGTCAATTTTGGCTTTTGTTGCAATTGCTTTTGGCATTTTTGTCATGAAGTCTTTGCCCATGCCTATCTCCTGAATGGTATTGCCTTGGTTTTCTTCTAAGGCTTTTCTGGTTTCTGGTTTTACATTTAAGTCTTTAACCCATCTTGAGTTAATTTTCGTATAAGGCGTAAGGAAGGGGTCCAGTTTCAGTTTTCTGCATATGGCTAGCCAGTTTTCCCAGCACCATTTATTGAATAGGAGATCCTTTTTAAAAAGTCAAGAAACAATAGATGCTGGAGAATTAGGAACGCTTTTACACTGTTGGTGAGAATGTAAATTAGTTCAACCATTGTCGAAAACAGTATGGCGATTCCTCAAGGAGCTAGAACCAGAAATACCATTTGACCCAGCAATCCCATTACTGGGTATATAACCAAAGGAGTATAAATCATTCTACTCTAAAGACACAAGCACACTTATATTTATTGCAGCACTATTTAAAATGGCAAAGTCATGGAACCAACCAGAATGCCTATCAATGATAGACTGGATAAAAAAATGTGGTACATACACATCATGGAATATTATGCAGTCATAAAAAGGAATGAGATCAGGTCCTTTTCAGGGACATGGATGAAGGTGGAAGGCATCATCCTCAGCAAACTAACATAGAAACAGAAAACCAAACACCACACGTTCTCACTCATCGGTAGACATTGAACAATGAGATCACATGGACACAGGGAGGGGAACAACATATACCAAGGCCTGTTGGGGATTGGGGGGCGAGGGGAAGGAAAATGGACAAAAATAATAATAAAGTTAGTTTAAGACTTTTACACTGCCAGTATAGCAGATTTGGTGAAATTAATACTTTCCTAAAGGGTCCAAAAGAAATAATTTTCTAATGTGTATATCTGAAATTTGTAATACAATCAACTTCTTATTTTTAAAATTCCAAAAGAAATCTGCTTATGTCAAACTAATGGCATTTTCTTTGGTCTGTGATATTGGTAGGCAATTGAAATGTCATAAAGAATTTAAATAAGAGTTTTAAAAAAGACATACTTATTTTCCAGTCTAGACTATGTCTTGTGAAATAGGCTTCAGAATCCATAAAAAAAAAAAATTCTACAAATCTCATATATAAATTTCAAAGAGATCTCCAATGGAAAGACATACTTTTACCAGTTTCCTTAACATTAAATTGGATAAATACATAGAAGGAAATGTATATATTTTGGTAAAAACTAGTGTTCAAACCCTCCTTCATAAAATGAATTTATCATAAAAAAAAGAATGTGGGATCTAATCTGCACATTCGTAGATACCTCCAAAATGAGGAGTGAAACCAAAACTGACAGCCAAATTATAATTTCAAATGAAAATTTAATCTCATTGATAAAAAAAAAACACTAGGAGGAAAGAAAACATGCACAATAATATTTATTTCAGTATTATTTACAGCAGGAGAGTAACTGGAATCTACCTGAATACCTAACAAGAAGAGAATTTAAGTAGCAGATGCATCATCATCAAGTAAAACAACAAAAACATTACAAATGAGGAAAAAGTCATTAAAATATTACTTTAGGTCATACCAGTATGTATATGTTATCTATATGTCTGTGTATAGAGAGAATTTGTAAATGGAGTCTTTAAAAATGCTAAAAGTATTTATTCTAGGTGTTGTGATCTCAGATAATTTTTACTTCCTTGCCATATATATCTATATTGTAATATGCATGAAACATTTTTAAATAATAAACAAATGTCCCTTTCCAAAATATAAAAAATTAAATTAAAAAATGCAAAGCAAAACCCAAATATATATCATTTAGTTATTCTGAATTAGACTGTCCTGTTGATAAAATTCATGTATGAAGCATTATTGTGAAAACTAAAGGAACCATACCAAACAATGGAAGGAAAAGCAAAAGTTAAATATAGGAACTTAGTAATGTAGCCTCAGCCACTTTTCCCAGAACACTTATGAACTGTCTTAAAAGTAGGAAAATAGAGGGTAAAAGTGTGAGAACAGCTTTGGCAGAGGAGGTGGGAGTCAGGAGGTGAATACGTTTAGCAGAAGAACAAAGCATTTGAAAGTAATAGGGTTAACATGCAGGACATAATTCATATGAAAGGATATGTTGCTCACAAACCCAAGATGAACTCAAAGACTGGTAGCTCTAAAAAAAAACCTAATATAAGCTTGTAATGTATTAACAAATAATAAATAAAACAGGAGGGTAAATTATACAACCCCCCTGACCATAATATGCACTAAAATCTGAATACTAGATATGATACTAAGCCCACATTTCAAGACGAACATAAAATATTTAATACACATCCAAAAACTAGGTGACCAAAATATGAAAGCATTATGAGTCTTGCCAATATGTTAGAAAGACTTTTTGGTATTTGAATCCTTTCAAAACATTGGAAACATTTAATCCCAGGTTAGACAACCAACTATCAAGGATGTTACGGAGAAGACTGATAACTAACTCTTTGAAAGAATGGACATTAAGGGCCCTTCCACCAGACAACGTTGGCTGTCACAGAGTTGGCTCTTTAACTAACATTCATTCTCCCCCTTCCACGGCATAGAGTCGAGTGCAAAAAAGTCACTCTTCAGTCAACTACATTTCTCAGTCTTTGTGTCAAGGTATGATGATATAACTGGTTCTCATGTGAGACCTGAGTATGAAGTTCAAGCAAAAGTGATGTTTGCCATTTGTTGGCCAATAATTTTTAAAAACATATATGCCTTCTCCAGCTCTCTTTCTCTTTCTGAAATCAGGATGCAAAGATTCCGGTCTTAGGACAACACATAATCACAAAATGCAGTGGGCTTGTACATATAATACCTACCATGTTATGGAGTGTGTGTGTGTGTGTGTATGTATGTGTCTGTGTCTGTGTGTGTATATTTGTGTATGTGAATCATTATATGGAGAAAAGGTTCACAATGACCAAAAACACCAGTATTAGACTCCAGTAAACAAAAAAATGCTTTTAAATTTTTGAGATTTGTTAGAGAACTTAGTCCTACTTCAATCTAAAAAATAATCAATATACAAAAAAGAAGAAAAGGTCTGCATTAAAATATTCATTCCTATTGATCATCAAATATTTAAGAGCTATTGTAAAAATTCTATTTTCTTCCTTTAATAGTCGTTACCCTGAGGAAGAAATCATATTTAAAATTTGAATTTCACTTAAACACACCATTTGCTACATCAGGCGTTGATTTTAAATGGAATCCAAATACCATAAAATAGAAGCATGTTCATGTGCTTCTTACCTGTGTCTCTATCACTAGATGTTAAAAACTAATAATCATTTGAACAATTTTTAAAGTAGATGCAGATGCATGAGTTTGGACACAGTGATGAACTGTAAGCATCAGCAGGCAATGAGTTAATGCTGATGGCTCATCTTTCAGTGTAATTTATAAACTACATGCTTCAGGTGTGCTTCTTTTCCTAACATCTTTAAATCATTTACTACACATTATCTGTTTGCCATTCACACATGATATATTAACAGTAAAATTAACAGTAAAATTCTTTTCATATTATTCAGTTTTCCCATATTATAATGTTTTCATATCAGTTTTGATTCCTGAAAGGGATTTAAAAATAAAGCAAAGCAGCACAAAATATCTGCAGACTTATCATGTCAGAAGCTCTAATTAAATAAATCTCTTTGCTTAATTAGCCTCATTATTTTAAAATACAGCCTGCACCCATAAAGGCAACTTCTGTTTTTCATTAACCAATACTGCACTGACAATGGGAGCTAAACAGAACATTGTACTCAAAATGGAACCATAAATATTTTTTAATTACTGTAATCTGATTTTTCAAATGTATATCCCCTATAATTATGGCCAAACATTCTTAGTGATATTACATAGAAGTTAATTGTAGGAAACTTTGTTCCTCTTAATGTTTTCAAATAATATAATTTTACTCTGCTAACACCCACCAAATGCCCTTTTACCCTTAGAAGGATTCCATCATGCCTCATTTTATGATTTTCAGGTCCCGCTAGTGTACTTTTTATTTATAAATCACCACATTTTAAAAATAATGCTGATATGATTGTAGAATAATTTGTTACATGAACCATTTTAATAACACTGACATCTCCAGGCAGTAGTCCTCAATCATTTTTATTGTGCAACACACTATCAATAAAATTGCTGAGCATCATTTCATTAACTCAGCAGCATTCACTGACCTACCAAGTCCTATGCTTAGTGTGAGAGCTATGGAGGAAAACACAGCATGGTTCTTGCCCTTGGTGAGCATACAGAAAGGACTGATAAGTGAATGGTAAAATCAAGGGCAATGCTTTGGCTGTCGTGAGAGAAGTATGTGGGAGAGCACCCAGAAGATGCTCCTAAGCCAGAGTGGAACTGGGCTATAAGGCACAATACCCATAAGGATTTTAGATTAACTGTTATCCATAAAGTTGTTTTCCTGAAGGTCCTGGAGTCCAGAAGCAAGTCAAAAAAGTGTGGGTTGTGAGGAGCAGGAAACCTAATTTCCCAGAAGAGGGAGAAGAATGTTAAAAGGCCCAGAGGAAGGGAGATCAAAGATGCATAAGCTACTTTAAGCAGTTCAGCATAGCTGGAGTAGGGGGCTGATGAGGTAGAGTAGGCAAAAGTTAGATTACTAAGGAACTTCTTTTACTCATGTATCCATTCATTCATTTAACAAATAACTATTGTTTGCCACTTTGTGCCAGGCTCTGGGGATTCAGGCAATGATCCTTGCTGTCATGGAATATCCTCTCTAGTATTCATGGAATACCACAGAAAACAAAATAAATGACTAAAATTAGGTAGAATATGTAAAAGAGAAACAGGCTCTAGAGAAAAAAAAAAGAAAAAGAAGAAAACAAGGGAGTCTTATGAGGAGATTACAATATTAAATAGGAAGCTTCATATTATCTGAGGAAGTGTGCCTTATGTTATCTGAAGGAAGAGAATCCTGGACACAAAGAAATGCCCCTATGAAGGACCTAAGCTGGGTGTGTCCGGTATGATCAAGAACAGAGAGAGGCCAATGTGGCTGGACCAGACAGAATGGGTGTGGGATGAATAGTGGGTGTTGAAGTTATAAAGCCATGGTAAGTACTTCGGCAATCAGAGCAGAGTCGTATCAAGATGTGACTTATATTTTACAGAAATAGCTTCTACATTAAGAATCTATCAAAAGGGAACAAAGGTTGAATTAGCGGGATTAATTAGGAAGCTATTGCAGCACTCCAGGTGTGAGAAGGTGGCTTGTACAAGCATGGTGGCATTGAGAAGTGATTGTGTGCCAGGTTTATATTGAAAGTAGAAATGATAGAATTTTCTAGGGCATTTGTATATGCTGCAGAAAAGTAAAGAATTGACTCTAAAGCTTTTGGTCCAAGCAACTTTTAGGATGTAATTGTTATCCGCTGAAATGCGGAAGGCTGTGAGTAGAGCAGGGTTTGGGGGAAGGATAGAGTTTTCGTTCATTGAGATGTGGAAGAGCTCTGAAAAAGCTAATTGGAACACGGTGAGTCTGAAATGTCTGGACATCAAAGTACTAAAGTTAAATATGCAGTTGGAATTTGGGGGAACGGGAACATACTGGTTTCCTGTGGCCACTGCTTAAACAGAGATAAAAAGCATGATAGGATTAGTCCTGAGGGTCTCAAAGCAGAGTGGCAAATATGAGAAAACCTCTGTTTCTTCATATATAAGGTGAGAATAATAAGAGGAAGTATATACTGAAAAAAATAACACATATAAAAAAACTAGTCTAATGACAGAAATAGCAGGAACTCTAAAATAAACAATCTTTTCACAGATTAAAAGTTCCCTAAGGGTACTGAATGTTCCTATGCATCTCTACATCTTTGCTAATAGCAATGTGACTGGTACGTGCTAAGTAATAAAGATACAGTGAAATATTCATAATTATATCTCATTAAATAAACTGCTTTATAAAGAATTATCATAGATTATTAAATAAAACTTCACTTATTAATCTTTAACATTAAATAAATACAGACACCTTTAAATAAATACAAACCTTTAAACAAATACAGAATCATTTTTACTACCTAAACAAGCTGAGGGGTAACCAATTCATTTAAATGCATATTATGAGCTCACTTTCCATTTTACTTTGATCATTTCATTTTTTAATTTTCTTAGGGCAGACTTGCACATGAAGAAATAATTGTACAGATGTTAGTCATCAAATTAAGTTTTCAGCTTTGAAAATCATTGTAAATTTAGTAGGCTTGACAAGGGTCCAGGATGATGATTAGATAAATATTACGCATACAATTACACACCAGTACCTTTTCCTACTGTTTCTAGCAAAAGGCAGACCCTAAAAAGGAAAATCCACAAATGACTAGAAATATAATTTAGTAAAAGCAACACGATTATGAGCACAAAATAAGTCAAGTTAATACATCAATGTCATTTAACTCAAATAAGATAAAGAACTGCACAGGTTAAAACTGAGTCTTGAGATAGTTATCCTTCCCAATATATGATGGAGTGTTTCCATTGAAGGTTAATAACTACTTATTATTATGAAAATATAAAACTGTCATGCAGTAGAGTAAATCTTTTGGGAGTATCTGAAAATCAAGAACAAAATTGCATTCCGGTCTTTAAAGAGACTTACCCATTTTAAAACAAAAACTACTTAATGCACTTTGGCTAGCAATAAAATTTTATGCCTAACAGTCCAATAATAGCATCAGACAAACAGAAAAATAATAAAAGATACTTACAAAGAACCTACAAGAATTATGTAGTGCCTGTAAATGGATCAATTTTATTTGTGACAAACACCTAAAATACCCTTAAAAATTAAGCTCTACACAACATGTTTTAAATTTAAAATGTGATACAACTCAAAATAATCAAAATAATATTGTTGAAGGTCAGAAAAAGGTACCTTACCATTCATTTCCTTGTGAAGGGTTTTCTAGTAGTACTCGGATTATGTATAATAAGCAGCTTAGTAATTTGAGAGAAAAATTGAACAGGCGTATCCTTAGACCTTTAAACAAATGATAAAAGTTTGATTTTCATTTGAACTTAGTTCACAAAAGACTAAAAAGAATTGTCAAAAATATCAAATTTAAATACAGCACTTAAATTGTATTTAGAAGCTACACTACTATAATTGCCTAAACTCTCTGAAGTTCTTGGTGGCTGAATTTTAATTACCTGAATATTGAAACAAAAAGCGAGTTTGACAGAATGCTTGAACTGCAAATGAGAGTGCATATTTTATAAAAAGACTAAATCTAGATTTGAACATTCAGAAGCCACAAAATTTGTGTCCAGTCAAGGTTGATTAAAGTATGTTTATAAGTTTAAGCATTTTATACATCCATAAATTTTGGGATAAACTTTGGCTAGAAAATCTAGCTGCTTACAAATTCATAAGCCAAGTTATAAAACTTATACCTTCACAGAATCTTGTAGATTTGATTTTAGAGAAATTAATTATATTTGTATAGTTCTATGTTGTATATTTAATATTAACTATATAATTATAATACATTCCAATTATATAATTATATATATTATTTATTCATTATATAATAATATATATTGTATACGTATAGAGAAATCTTAATAGCATACACTGAGAAACACACACACGATCAATCTCTCCATTTCTCTCACATACACACACATTTAAAGTTCAATAAATTCTATTTTTAACTATTTAAAATACCCATGGAATCTTAAACTTTTGTGGGAATTAAAACTGCCATGTATGTATCTTCTAAACTGTGTGGGTCACAATTATGCAGCCTGTAATATTCAATGATGATGAAGAGTATTTAAGATTAAGCAAAATATGCATAAAGTCTGATTAATATGAGCATTATCTTCCCTGTAATTACTTTGTGATATCTGATTCATGCATTATGAATAAAATTTTGATAAAGGCCTTCCTATAATTATTACTTAATGAAATCTAGAAATGAAATGTCACTTTTTTTGTCCTACTCTGCTGTTGTGAGTGTACTTGTGGTAACAGTTCTTACCAGTAAAAAGGTCAATGCTTATCATTTGTGAAATTTTTCCTAGGTTTTCCAATTAAAATGCTGAATACGTTTTATGGGTTCACTTCCTTAAAAAATCTTTCAAATTATTAATGAAATTATGCTGGTTTTATAGAAATGGGCCTCCTCAAATAACTGCTTAGTTGCAGCTGACTATGGGTGAAGTATTCAAACAATGCATCCACCTTTTTTGGCCTGGAAAGATAGGACTGTTAGTACTGAAATAAGGGAAACTATTCAGATGATGTGACCCCTTTAGGTAATATCTATTTATGGGGCTTCCTTGGATATTCTGAACAACCATGTTAGAAAAACATTAGTTACTAACAGTCTTAACCTTGAGGCCAGCCTGTCATTAAGACTATCTGAGCAGTATGACTTAAATATTGAAATATTCCATATCATCAGTATTTGGATAACTTCCCACAAGTCAAGCTTCTCTCTTTGAATCCTACCTACAGAGGCACAACTTAATTTCGACAAGAGGATTTGGAGGTTAAAAATTCACAGAGCTTAACGTCTACACCAACTAATGCAGGCCTCTCCATTCCCTGTGACATTGTAAGCAATGACCATGAAAAAAAATTGCATATTGGTTTATTACATATGGCTTTTTAAACATATATGGCATTGTGGGAAGCAACAAGCATCAGCGGCACTGCTAACCTTGAATAGGCTCAGGAGGACAGTTACTATGCCAATTTTGTATTCTTGAAGTTCTACTTTGTTACTTTCTTACATTTGTCTGATGATAAGAATCACTGGGATGTTAAACTCTGAGATCTACCCTACACTTCCTGGCTCAAAAGCTCTAGGCTAAGAAAGATAGGAATCTGTATATTTCAGTGCAACCTAGATGTTTCTTATTATTTGGAATGATTAGGAAATATTAAACGTTCCCTTCCCTAAATCAGACAATTGTTTCCCATTGTGGTCTGTCAGAGCTTTTTGAAAATACGATATTTAGAGTTAAAATGGAAGGACACTCATTTAAATTATTTTCCTCAATGTTTATACTAATCCAGATAGTCCACTCAGAAGTCTACTTATTAACATGGAATTTGGAGAATTGAAGATGTTCAAGAGGCATTAATATCACTATATGTAGTGCCTATACTTTTCTAAATTGTTACCACCTGCTGGAAAAAATAACCAATTTTATTCCTCTATCTAAAAAGTATTTTGCAAAAGATCACACAGTTGAAATATTTTGAAGTAAATATATGTACGAACAGAGAGGGGAATGAAATGAATAACTTACTTGATCTCTGGTTTTTTATGAAAAATAATTTTAGTCTTTCTTTAAATGTATTTTCATTCATATAGAATTCAACTTGTACCCTGTAAACAGAAAATAAAAACATGTAAATGTATGCAAGCAATCATATCTTTATTTTCATGAAGATCAACAAATATAAATTGATCTGTAGTTCTCTAATTAACTTAAAGAATAATATATTTTTGAAATAAATTATTTTATTTAATGCATTATGTATTTTAGTAAATTCCCTGCCATGGAAAATGAGAACTGAATAAAGTACTGATTTAGATAGAAGCAATTATTTTCTACTTTTAAAGATAGAATCATTTTAAATATTATACATAGTCAATTCAATTATTTGTATTAATGAATGTAACGAGTGGCATGGATTATTCAAAACAGCAATAATGCAAAAGTCTTTAATATGTGTGTTTGAAATGGGTTTGAATCACTGCTTTCCCCATTTTTTTGCCTGCTGTAAGAATTAACTGACGTTTGAAAAATTCAGTCTGGGCACCACCATGCCAGATCTACTTATTCAGAATTTTAAAGGGCAGGGCCTAATAATCAGTTCTTCACTACACCTATAGCCTATTTAGGACACCACACTCTGTAACACTTTACCTTCCTACTTATGGATCAACCAAGAAGTAGCAGTGGCAAATAGAACTGTTAAGGTTACCACAGATAGATTATAAAGCAAACAACTCAATTAATAGACTGCATATTGTATATTTGACCCACTATACAATAATATCAACAGTCTAAAATAATAGCAGTACTTTAATAAATACTCTAAATTCTAGCAAACAGTCTCCGTTTGATAAGGCACAATTAATATTTTCAAAATACTAAGTGAAAAGAGAAATCTTGTTCAGTGCAAGGTAACTTGTAAATAATACTCAATTTCCTTAATCAGTCTCAAATATATTTATTATGAGTTAGAATTTCAAAAACAGCTAAGAATGGATTTTAATGTTTACACAAAAACAAATATTTAATTTCATTTTTCCTAATATGGTAACATTTTGAAAATGTAATTCATGTAAGCCAGATAAGGTTTGGGGGTCTTTTTTTCGGGGGGGAGATTTTTGGTTTTGTGTTTTTTGCAAGAGTAGATACCTTAGAGAAAACTAGGAGAAAAAAAAACAACTGACATTACAAAGCTGCTCATGCATTTGAGAAATAGTTCACTACTATATTATCTCATAAACTCTCTACTACCCTGTTTATTCAAGGAAAACCATGAATAGTTTAAAAGCAGTTTATTGTGTCACAAAAGCAACAGCGCATTTTTTAAAAAAATTTTATTATACTTTAAGTTCTGAGATACATGTGCAGAACGTGCAGGTTTGTTACATGGGTATACACATGCCATGTGTATGGTTTGCTGCATCCATCAATCTGTCATCTACATTAGGTATTTCTCCTAATGCTATCTCTTCCCCAGGCCTCATTGTGTGATGTTCCCCTCAACAGGGCATTTTTAAAATTAATTACGAATCAAGCTGTATGTGTTGTATCTTCTAAAATACTTGAATGTTCTTTTATATCTTCTCTCTAAATAATATATTTCTATTTTTATTTCCTCGTTATCATATTCTGACTTAGTTTTTTCTTCACCTTATATATTAAATGAAATTGTTTTAAAGTAAGCAAGATTCTCTTTAGTTAATACCTTCTCCAGACTAGAAGTTGGAGAAGTTCTCTAGAAGTTCTAAAGAAGCCACTAAAATGGCAATGATATCTTTTAGCAGAACATTTCCATCTGTATGCCCATGCACATGTGCACACCCTACACATCTACGTACATATACATACTACAAAAGTCCATGCACACACATACAGAAACAAAACTTCATCGGCGTCTTGGAAATGCATTATTGGACCTGTTTCCCTTGTTTATCAAATGAAAAGTCAGTTCATTTTAAATATAGTAACTGTAAATAGTGAGATAAAGCTAAATTAGTTGAAATTTGTTATGGCTACATAAGCAAATTTGAGAGGACATACGGCTATTACACAAATAATTCAGCAAAGGCCATGCAGATTTGCTTCCTAGAATTACCAAATTTATAAGAATGAGTCCATTTTTCAGATAATATTGGAGTTCGGTACTGGGTATGTAACAGAGGAGCCTTTTTTTGTTGTTTTTTGGTGACGGAATCTGGCTCTGTCGCCCAGGCTGGAGTGCAGTGGCGCGATGTCGGCTCACTGCAAGCTCCACCTCCCGGGTTCACGCCATTCTTCTCCTCAGCCTCTCCAGTAGCCGGGACTACAGGCGCCCGCCACCATGCCGTGTTAGTCAGGATGGTCTCAATTTCCTGACCTCGTGATCCGCCCGCCTCAGCCTCCCAAAGTGCTGGGATTACAGGCGCAGAGGAGCATTTTTTAACGGAAATGAGATCATCTAAAGCCTTAACAAAAATAATGAGGAAGCTGGAAAACATACCACATATGGAAAAGGTAGGAGAAACTAGAAAGAATTCGTAATTATGAAGAGTTAGGAGTCACAGTTGTCTTTAAATATTTCAGTTACCAACATTATTAAAATGGAATGACACATAATGTGATTCTCTATTAAATAGAATATTAGATAAATACACGAATTATGAATGAGAATTATCCGACTTTGAAATGGCCATCAATGTGGAGAGCTCTCCAATACCTATAAATGTGCCAAAGGCTGGACAACAGCATGCGAGCCACTGGCTTTTTTTTTTTCCTGAGAGCAAAGGCAATTTTGCGTGGTGTGAAGTCTCTCATTAAATAATTTCCTAATCCCAATCTAATTATCAAATTATGTGAAGTAAAACTCTTAATGAATCTGGCGATCTCTCTGAGTCAATATAATCATTGAGAAACATGGATTATATTAAAACATGAAATTATACAACTTTTTTTAAAGCCAAAATGCAAGCAAAATGTTTTTTGATACATGACTTATACTGGGCGCAAAAAATGTCCTTTAGGCTCACTGGTTACGGTATAAAGTAGAGCTTTTTTTTTTTTAATTTGATTTAATGATAACTCTTTCCAGCAGCAAGGCATGTTAGTGATAGCGTGTACTTTTGAGACCTTCCTCAGCACCAAACAGTTTTTTAGCACCCAGCTATTTAGTTCAGAGTTTAGTGTTTACCCTTCCCAAAGTTTTTCATGATTTAACTTATTTTAAATATAATTTCACTGCTTCCTTTTTCAAGTTTAAACTGGTTTCATCTCCTCCCTCCATTCCTTCCTCCCTCCTTTCCTTCCTTTAATCTTGCCTCCCTCTCTTCCTTCTTTTCTTCTGACCTCCCTACCTCCATCTAACTTTATCTGAATTTACTTACATCTAGTAGACTATGTTAGTGTAATCTTTCGTGTACTCTTACACTAAGTTAGTGTACTCTTTCTGGACCTTCCCCAGAACCACAGAGTTTTGATTTATGGCAAATCTGCTCTCATCACTTTTTAAGATGTCATTTTTGTCAAAGGTTTATACAAAAGTTAAAATTTAAAGTAATTTTGTTACATTTATTCAAATACCATAATAGCAATTTTATTTGATTTAAAAAGATACTGGAATTCCAATCATTATTAGGTGGTACCTTCTATTGAAATATGTTCTTGCTATTTAATAGTTATTTTTATGTTGATCAACAACATTTTATTTGGGTAAATGTTATATATTCTTTGTGACACTTATTTCTGGCTATTTTATAATTTTGGTTGCCTTTTAAATTGTTTTATTCCAATCTTTAACTTTTTGGTTTTGATATTGGAAATGGCTGTCATGTTGACCTCTCTTACATGTGATTTTTTTTTCACATTTATTACCTGGGTTTGCTAGACAGACAGTTATGGACATGTTCCTTAATATTTCTACAGTAAGACCTCACTTAATGTCATCCATAGCTTCTTCGCAACTTTAAGAGAAATGATAGATAGGCCAGGCACGGTGGCTCACACCTGTAATCCCAGCAATTTGGGAGGCTGAGGCTGGCGGATCACGAGGTCAGGAGATCGAGACCGTCCTGGCTAAGATGGTGAAACCCCGGCTCTGCTAAAATACAAAAAATTAGCCGGGCATGATGGTGGGCACCTGCAGTCCCAGCTACTCGGGAGGCTGCGGAAGGAGAATGGCTTGAACCTGAGAGGCAGAGGTTGCAGTGAGCCGAGATTGTGCCACTGCACTCCAGCCTGGGCGACAGAGCGAGACTCTGTCTCAAAAAAAAAAAAAAAAAGAAATGATAGATAACAAATCCAATTTTACCATAGGCTAATTGATGTAAACAAGAGTTAGGTTTCTACTGGCCACAAAAATGTCACCGAACTTCTGAATAAAAACGGAAATACTTTTGATATTAAATGTTGAAATAAATATGAGCTATACATACATTCAAGAAAGATTAGTGAAAACAAGCAAGGTTATTTACCCACTTGTTCCAGTTCAGGGTGGTAGGTGGCCAGAGCCCATCCTAGCAGCTCAAGGGGCCAGGCAGGATCCCACCTGGACAGGACGCCATCACATTGCAAGACACACTCAAACATCAATACTCATGCTACGATCATTTAGACACACGAATTCACCTAACTTGCACGTTTGGCATATGGGAGGAAACTGCAGTAACTGAAGAAAACCCACACAGACATGGACAGAATGTGCAAACTGCACACAGACAGTCACCCCAATCAGCAATAGATTTTTTTTCTCAACAATATTATAACAAAACAATGTTGAATGAAATGGCATTATTTGAGGAACTACTGTGTTTACATTTCATTGTTTATGCCTTACTACATTGACTAGCACTTTTGGGGGGAAAAAAAGTCAAATAATTGTGGTGTCCCTTTCTTATAAGAGGATGCCTCTAGTGTTTTAGCAGTAATTAATTACACTTGGCCCTTTGTATCCGTTAAGTTCCACATCTATGTATTCAACTAGTTGCAGATAGGAAATATTTGGCAAGAACAAAAAACAACATCTGTACTAAACATGTACAGACTTGTTTTTCTTGTTATTATTCCCTAGGCAATACAATATAACAACTATTTACAAAACTTTCATGTTTTATTAGGTATTTAGTAGTACTTAGGTACTACTAAGTGCTATTTCCCTCCTAATTTTCCTAATGACACAGACCTGTTTTTCTTGTCATTATTCTTTAGGCAATACAGTATAGCAACTATTTACATAACTTTTATATTTTATTAGGTATTATAAGTAATCTAGAGATAATTTAAAGTATAATGGAGGCTGTACATGGATTATTATGCAAATCTTATGCCATTTTACATGAGGCACTTGAGCATTGTGGATTTTGGTATCCACAGAAGTCCTAGAACCAATCCCCATGACTACTGAGGAACAATTGTATTTTGTTGATATTGGGATTGCTTAAATATTTACACTTTACTAAAAATTATATCAGTAATGGATGGGTATTGATTGTTATTTAAAAAACCTATGTCAAACCTATCAAGTTAATAGTATATTGTTCCTTTTCATGTACTGATTTGGTGAATTACTTCAACAGTTTTCCTATGATGCAGTTGTTTTTGTCTATCCTGGAATAAGTTGTCTTTGTGACGGTAAACTATTCAGGTAATTTACTATTGGATTCATTTTACTATACTTTTTCAGGAGTTTTTCTTCTACAGTCATAATGATGTGATGTCTTTTTTAGATTATTCTAGTATCTTCAAATATGAATTGAACAACTCCAGATTTTTCTATGGTCTGAAACAATTTAGATACTGCAGAGATGTTTTTTTTGCAACTGTCATCAATTTTTCCTAATGATATCAACTACCTTAATGTTGATTTTAATTTGATACTTTTTTTTCATTTTCCTTTTATTCTTTTGTTCTGGTACTGGAGTTCAATGTAAAATTTACCCGGACTCTTGTTAAAATGCAATTTCCCTGATTCACTCTTAAAATTCTTATTCAATAAATTTAAATTAGGCCTCATCATTTTAATAACACGAAAAATAATTCTGATCCAGGCTGTCAATTCACCATTCTTTCAGAAACACTAGTTTGCCTTTTTCTAGTGCCAGTGCCTTGACACCTATTTAGGATATCAAACTTTTGTGGATAGTCTCTTTTAAATCTTATAGTAGATATAGATAATTATCAGAGGAAGTTTCTTCCTCTGTGTCTACTTCTTACTACCAAGTGCTGTTTCCCTCCCTCTTTCTTCTAATTCTGCAATATTGGTCATGGAGTCCATATATAAGATTTTTATTACTGTACTCATCTCAAACAAGGGATTATCTGCCTGGACCTTCTGGTTTCACCAGGCAGATTCAATGGGTGCACAGAAGTCTTGTTCTCTATTTATTTGATGTTCATTGTCCTTTGGAAAATGTACATCTGAATGGCGAGTTAATATACATAGCTCCCAGTACAACTTGCATTTCTAAGAACTTTTCACCTGGAGTTATTTCTGTGCTTCTAGATTGTGGCATCCTGCTAATTCCATGTTTGGTGATCTGACTTTGATCAGTAAGGAGAAAGTATACTACCAAGGTTCTCTCACTCTGTTTTCACTACTAACAAAAATAAAAATTATACCTTTCCAAATGTATCACATTATTCTCAGTTTACTCCTATTTTCTCTAAGGTCATTGTGATGGAATGAATTATGTCCCCCTAAAAGAAAAAGTCCTAGCTCTCATGACCTCAGAATTCAAACTTATTTGGGAATGAGGTCATTGCACATATAATTAGTTAAATTAATATGAGGGTATAATATAATAGGGTGAGCCCTTAATCAAATATGACAGATGTCTTTATAAGAAAAGAAAAACTTGCACACGGACACATATGCAGAAGGAAGATGGCATATGAAGACAAAGGCAGAGATTGAGTTATACTTTCAAAACTCAAGGAACACCTGGGACTACTAGAACCTGGAAAAGACAAGGAAAGATCCTCTCCTAGAGCCTTAGTAAAGCACAAGGCCCTGCCTACACCCTATGTTCAAATTTCTGGCCTCCATTACTGTCAGTCAATAAACTTCTATTGTTTTCAAGCACCAAGTTTGTGGTGCTTCATTGTGGCAGTCCTAAATACAGTCTTTTTCTATAATGGTGACAACACCAGTTCTCAGTCATACCACGTTCATTCATTAGAATGTAAACTCCATAAGGGCAAGGGTCATATTGAGTTTTGTCCATGCCTATATCATGAGCATCCCACATATTAGTTAGGACCTATTGGACATTAAAGATTAAGAGATAAATTCCTGAATGAACGCATAATGTGGTAGCCAATTTTTTCTTTGGTACAAACCACGAGGACTCAGAACTAATAGTATGGTAGGAGAGATAAAATCATCTTATTTTTCTTCCTTATGTTATAACATCTGAGGATGCAAAACTTGGGTTTATGGTGAGGTGAATCCTTGGGAATTCTTTCTTATTCCAACTTAATCTACCTTATGATTAATGTCATTTCCCCACAGATTTTGTAAATAGGTTATGAATTTAGATTTTATTTATTTGTACCTTTAGCTGTCTATGATTTTAATAAATTTATAAAGTATACTATTATTAATTTATTTTATTTTTACTTGAGTAACATAGATATCAACTTTATAGAAAAAGAAACTTTGGGCCAGAAGTGGTGGCTCATGCCTGTAATCCCAGCACTTTGGAAGGCCGAGGCAGGTGGATCACCTGAGGTCAGGAGTTCTAGACCAGCCTGGCTAAAATGGTGAAACCCAATCTCTACTAAAAATACAAAAATTAGCTGGGTGTGCTGGTGCATGCCTGTAATCCCGGCTACTTGGGAGACTGAGGCGGAAGAATCACTTGAACTTGGGAGGTGGAGGTTGCAGTGAGCGGAGATTGCACAACTGCACTCCAGCCTGGGTGATAGAGTGAGAATCCATCAAAAAAAGGGAGGAAAGAAGGAATAAAGGAAGGAAGGAAGGAAGGGAGGGAGGGAAGGAGGGGGAGAGAGAGAGAGAGAGAGGGAAAGAGAGAGAGAGACAGAGAGAGAAAGAAAGAAAGAAAGAAAGAGAGAAAGAAAGAAAAAAGAAAGAAAAAGAAAGAAAGAAAGAAAGAAAGAAAGAAAGAAAGAAAGAAAGAAAGAAAGAAAAAAGAAAAAGAAAGGAAGGAAGGAAGGGAGGGAGGGAAAGAAAGAAAAAGAAACGTTCATTCAAATAATTTTAGTGACTGGCCCAAATTCATATAGCTAGGATGGGGACAGAGTTGGAACACTGGTCTTTCTATTCTTTTTCTTTCTTCTTGCCTTCTTAGCAAGTTGAGAATTTATTGGTAGTAGGAGAATTCTAGAACATTTGTAAAATATTATAAAAGAACATTGTATATAACAGATCCACCCACAAATACTGGGCTATCCCCATAAATAGTGGGACATGTTTGTTAAGGTCTGCCCTGTGATATTGACTCTAAACCAGATTCCTATCCATTTCCAAATATTCATACTTAATTTCTGATAACCACCAAATGAAGGCTTGTCAAACACAACAAAAACAAACATAGACAAATAGGAATTAATTAAACGAAAACTCTTCTGTACACCAAAGGAAACAAACAGAGTAAATAGACAATATACAGAATGCCAGAAAATATTTGCAAACTATGCATCCAACAAAGGGCTAATATCCAGAATCTACAATGAACTCAAACAACTCAACAAGAAAAAAATATAAACTCTTTAAAAAGTGTGCAAAGGATATGAACAGACATTTTTCAAAACAAGGCATACAAATGTATGCAACCACAAACATATGCCACCATGCTCAACAATGCTAATCATCAGAGAAATGCAAATTAAAATCACAATGAGATACCACCTTACACCAGTAAGAATGGCTACTATAAAAAGTCAAAAAACAACAGATGTTGGAAAGTGTGCAGAGAAAAGGGTGCACTTATACACCACTGGGAGGAATGTAAGTTAGTACAATCTCTATGGTAAACAGTATGGAGATTTTGCGAAGAACTGAAAATCAAACTACCATTCAATTCAGCAATCCAACTTCTGGGTATGTACCCAAAGGGAAAGAAGTCATTCATTTTATCAAAAAGATACAAGTACTTGTATTTTTATTGCAGCACTACTACCAATAGCAAAGATATGGAATGAACTTAAGTGTATACTTAATGGATGATTGGATAAAGAAAATGTGGGGTAGATATAGATACACACACAAACACACATACACACACAATGGAATACTGTTTGGGTATAAAAAAAAGAAAAATAATGAAATAATATCTTTTTCAGCAACATGAATGGAACTGTAGGCCATTATTCTAAGCAAAATAACCTAGAAACAGAAAGTCATATATTGCACATCCTCACTTATAAGTGGGAGCTAAACAATGGGTACACATGGACATACAGAATGAAAAACAAGAAATCGAAGACTTCAAAAGGTGGGAAGGTGGGATGGAGGTAAGGATTGAAACATTATCTAATGGGTACAATGTTCACTATTCAGATGATGGGCACACAAAAAGCTCAGATTTCACTACTACACAATATACCCATGCAAGAAAACTACACTTGTTCCCCTTAAATCTATAAAAATAAAAGTAAATTAAAAACAAAAAAGAAGGCTTGTAAAAATAAATAAACAAGTAAGCCTCCTATCCATTTTTCATTTTAAAAAGGTAGTTTTGGGCCGGGCGCGATGGCTCATGCTTGTAATCCCAGCACTGTGGGAGGCCAAGGCAGGCACATTGCCTGAGCTCAGGAGTTTGAGACCAGCCTGGGCAACACGGTGAAACCTCATCTCTACTAAAATACAAAAAACTAGCCGGGCATGGCGGCGGGTGCCTGTAGTCCCAGACTCAGGAAGCAGAGGCAGGAGAATTGCTTCAACCCTGGAGTCAGAGGTTGCAGTGAGTTGAGATCGTGCCACTGCACTACAGTCCAGGTGACAGAGCAAGACTCCATCTCAAAAATAAATTAAAAAAAAGATAGTTCAGGCTCAAGTGCTTCCAATGAGTTTCCACCTGGTATCCAACCTCTACTCTATGTACACAGAGAAACGCAATTTAAATGTTGTGCAATTTTTCCTAAGATATTTCCCAACTTCTTTTTGCCATCTAAGTCTTTTCATAATTACTCAAGCCTAACATACTCAACACCTTTAGTCAGTAACATTGCATAATGAAGGAAAGATTAATTTTGATGACATTTAGTAGCATTGTCTGCATTTTTAAAATACAATTCAAAATAATGTCAGTTTTGGAAAGGGAACTGAGCTACTCACACACATAGAGACACACGTATATGCACATATATGCATGTGTTTATATATGTTACATATACATATACAATGTTATGTGGTGTAATGGTAATGAGGAAATAAAATGGGATAAATAACAACTATCAATTTCTTTTATTAGAAATATTATCAATAGCCCCTCAATAACTGCATTGACTGTCCTTATCAGCCCTTAGTAATCACAACCTGCAGGTAACTGGAAATAGTCTTGTGGTTTCCATGGTAAAACACATTATGAAATCAGCCAAGAGTACTTTTCTATTAAAGTACTCTTTATCGCAAAAAAGTATTTCTTTTCAGTTAGAAAACTCACATCCTTATGTTCAATGTTCATTTGCTGGGCCAACTCTCTGTACTTCCCCATTTTATTTAAAATAATTAAATCCAAGCAACCCCAATTTGATTTAAATGTAAGCATGAGAACCAAAATAAAAAGAAATCTAGAATAATTATAAAGGTATATTTTGTCATTCGTAAATTGCAAAGAAATTCCGCCTCTTCATGCCCCCTGCCCAACTGTATGAGGTTGGCAGGCCTGAGCCAAGCCATTAAAAAGAGAACAGAAAAGAAAGAAAAAACATGCAAAGAATAAAGCATTTATTCATTTTTATTCTATTAAATGTGTAATAAAGAGCAGAAAAATATACAGAATTTAGGCCTGTAATAAATTATCTCTGGTAAGGATTACGTATCCTTACCACTACCACCTCAGAAAAGAAAAGAAAAAAAAAAAAAAAAAGAGCGGATGCTCCTAAATTATTTCCACGTTTTTCTTCTTACCCCACCTCCACTCCTTCCCATTATTTATAAACACACAAAAGTCCTCAAAGGTAATATACATATGTACCTAAGTACATATACATATGTAAACAAACATACACATATGTATGATTACATACATTATAGATATATAAAGCTGTTCATCACAAAACTATTTATAAGCTTATAATATGACTACAGGCACCCGCAACCCCACCATAAACCTAATAGCTTGCCAATCAAAACTCTTCATAACTACAACACATAAACCCTCTTCTCCTTTTCTATATACATAAGAGTATAGAAAATACCATGTAATCTCTAACTCAAATGGGAATATTTCACTAGTCATTGTAAAATCTCAAAGGAAAATATAAAGATGCTCTGACAGTCTAGGATTACCAGGAATGGCACAGTTAAATATTATAACAAAGTCCAATATGGGGAGAAATATATGTGTTTGTGGAGAGGGAACCAATAGGTCTCAAAGAGTTGGGCTATGTTCAACAGATGAGAGTTATTTGTACGAAACTGGAAGTTACATGAACACACTAGTATGCAGTGAAGGAAGCACTTTCTTTTTTTTAACTTAACACTTCCCACCAAAAACATACAAATTTAAATCAACCCTCCAAATCGTCTCTTCCATTTTGCACTTAACTGGAAGAAGTCACAATTCAGTAATGGGCACAGCTCACTGGAACACATGTATGTCTTTAGGATTTCTCTGAGTATGTAATGCACCTGCTTAAGTTACGACTTTTAATAGGCGAATTGTATAGCGTGGAATACATTTAAAGTCAAGGTGACACAATTTGAAGGAAGAAGGGAAAATGGTCACAAATATAATTTCACTTAATACAAACTTACGACAATACAAATGGGTTTTTTAAAAATTATTATTATACTTTAAGTTTTAGGGTACATGTGCACAATGTGCAGGTTAGTTACATATGTATACATGTGACATGCTGGTGTGCTGCACCCATTAACGCGTCATTTAGCATTAGGTATATCTCCCAATGCTATCCCTCCCCCCTCCCCCCATCCCACAACAATCCCCAGAGTGTGATGTTCCCCTTCCTGTGTCCATGTCTTCTCATTGTTCAATTCCCACCTATGAGTGAGAACATGCGGTGTTTGGTTTTTTGTCCTTGTGATAGTTTACTGAGAATGATGATTTCCAATTTCATCCATGTCCCTACAAAGGACATGAACTCATCATTTTTTATGGCTGCATAGTATTCCATGGTGTATATGTGCCACATTTTCTTAATCCAGTCTATCATTGTTGGACATTTGGCTTGGTTCCAAGTCTTTGCTATTGTGAATAGTGCTGCAATAAACATACGTGTGCATGTGTCTTTATAGCAGCATGATTTATAGTCCTTTGGGTATATACCCAGTAATGAGATGGCTGGGTCAAATGGTATTTCTAGTTCTAGATCCCTGAGGAATCGCCACACTGGCTTCCACAATGGTTGAACTAGTTTACATTCCCACCAACAGTGTAAAAGTGTTCCTATTTCTCCACATCCTCTCCAGCACCTGTTGTTTCCTGACTTTTTAATGATTGCCATTCTAACTGGTGTGAGATGGTATCTCATTGTGATTTTGATTTGCATTTCTCTGATGGCCAGTGATGGTGAGCATTTTTTCACGTGTTTTTTGGCTGCATAAATGTCTTCTTTTGAGAAGTGTCTGTTCATGTCCTTTGCCCACTTTTTGATGGGGTTGTTTGTTTTTTTCTTGTAAATTTGTTTGAGTTCATTATAGATTCTGGATATTAGCCCTTTGTCAGATGAGTAGGTTGTGAAAATTTTCTCCCATTTTGTAGGTTGCCTGTTCACTCTGATGGTAGTTTCTTTTGCTGTGCAGAAGCTCTTTAGTTTAATTAGATCTCATTTGTCAATTTTGGCTTTTGTTGCCATTGCTTTTGGTGTTTTAGACATGAAGTCCTTGCCCATGCCTATGTCCTGAATGGTAATGCCTAGGTTTTCTTCTAGGGTTTTTATGGTTTTAGGTCTAACATTTAAGTCTTTAATCCATCTTGAATTTATTTTTGTATAAGGTGTAAGGAAGGGATCCAGTTTCAGCTTTCTACATATGGCTAGCCAGTTTTCCCAGCACCATTTATTAAATAGGGAATCCTTTCCCCATTGCTTGTTTTTCTCAGGTTTGTCAAAGATCAGATAGTTGTAAATATGCGGTGTTATTTCTGAGGGCTCTGTTCTGTTCCATTGATCTATATCTCTGTTTTGGTACCAGTACCATGCTGTTTTGGTTACTGTAGCCTTGTAGTATAGTTTGAAGTCAGGTAGCGTGATGCCTCCAGCTTTGTTCTTTTGGCTTAGGATTGACTTGGCGATGCAGGCCCTTTTTTGGTACCATATGAATTTTAAGGTAGTTTTTTCCAATTCTGCAAATAAAGTCATTGGTAGCTTGATGGGGATGGCATTGAATCTATAAATTACCTTGGGCAGTGTGGCCATTTTCACAATATTGATTCTTCCTACCAATCAGCATGTATTGTTCTTCCATTTCTTTGTATCCTCTTTTATTTCCTTGAGCAGTGGTTTGTAGTTCTCCTTGAAGAGGTCCTTCACGTCCCTTGTAAGTTGGATTCCTAGGTATTTTATTCTCTTTGAAGCAATTGTGAATGGGAGTTCACTCATGATTTGGTTCTCTGTTTGTCTGTTATTGGTGTATAAGAATGCTTGTGATTTTTGTACATTGATTTTGTATCCTGAGACTTTGCTGAAGTTGCTTATCAGCTTAAGGAGATTTTGGGCTGAGACAATGGGGTTTTCTAGATATACAATCGTGTCATCTGCAAACAGGGACAATTTGACTTCCTCTTTTCCTAATTGCAAACGGGTTTTCTAGGAAAATATGTTGTGGAAAATATGTTTCCACACATTTGTATGTTAATTTGTTTATTCTGTAGTATAGTGTAAGAGCTAAAGAAGATGAGCATGAGCTTCGTATATGCATTTGATTACCAGGTCTGATAACTATTCTCTGTAAAATGCAGGTATTACTTCCATTTCACAGGATTGCTATAGAAATTTAAAAAACATAGCATATATGTAAAATATACAACAAAGCAACAACAACTCATAACTTTTATAGTGTGTTGATAATACAAAAAGTTCCTAAAATAAACGTATAATTGGAAAAACAAAAACTGTGGTTCATCTATTTCAATTTGATGTGGTTGTTTCCTGCAATAATCATTTACTTGGGAAAAATAAGCATATAATACAATAGAGAACTTCATTATTTACTTCAGAAAATGCCTACAGATCAATTTATTGGAGACAATAATTAATCTGCTCACCTGGGCAAACAGATCACTTATCAAACAGTAGCTTACTCATTAAGACTTCCTTCAAAGCGCTCCCTTTGTCAAGAACTTTTACCATTCTAAATCAGTCTTCCACCTTGAAAGACCTGCCTAATACCACAAAAGCCTTGATCCTAGAGCCTAATAAATAACTCAATTACAACATCACTCTCCTGAAATACTGTTAAAGCTTACTCACTAAGTGAAGACAGTTTGAGCAAACATAATTTAATTCATTAACAGGCTTTCTAGTGACATTTCAATTATTTGTTGTTTACGGTATAAAGGGAGCTTTCCCACACCTGCTGTTCCATAATGTAATTATTTTTAGTCAAAGTAGATGAGGCCTATGTCATCATTTTTAATGACTGCATATCATTTCTCTGTAATAATATTCACCATTTAATCACAAATCCCCTACTAATGGATCCTTAAGTTTTATTTGGTCTCATAAATAATGATTAAAACATCTATATTTTACAAAAAAGAGATGAGTAAATAATAAATTTATTTTCTATAATTTTATTAGAAAATGTGAAATCTAAATGTTATTTTTAAATATATGCATATATCAAAGAATATATCAGTAATATAAAAATCTGGTCATAATATTCTCCCAATTTTAAATAAGCCTCTTTGATGAAACCATCTCAATACAATTTCCCTAAACTATCTAAGAAATTGATAATGATATAGTTAAAATTTGAAAATGTTACACTTGAGAAAAATTCACCATCAGTTCTATCAGAAAAATTATCCAGGACTTGAAAGTAGATGAAGGCAATTACGAGGTGCTCTTTCAATGCAGTGCTGGACGTGGCTTTCTATTTTCTGTGGTATTTTACAAATGTGAAGGAAAAGACATTAATGTATAGAGTTTTGTCTAATAGGCATCCAAAGGATTTCTGCCTAATTTAAAAAGATAATTTCAAAGTTTACGGTTTATGGGCCTGTAGAACTAGGGGTTGGTGTGGGGTGGCGACTGTATTTGTGGAAGTGCAGGTGGAGGGGTAACTCAGCAATTTTATTCTATCATTGCCTAGAATTACTTAGCTTAACAAAAGCTCCTGGACCAGTTTTAATGCATTACTGTTTCCCTCATTAATTAATGAGGTGTATAAAATTTCTGACATGTTCTCATGTTATATTTATATAAAGGATATGTTTTTAACCTTTTGAAAATTATGCTATAAAGCCCTTCCTCAAATTAATAAGAATTTCTTACTAATGGTCAATATAATTTAAGTTGATGTAACTGCTTTGGAAAACAAATGTTATTTATAATATTATAAAATAATCTATAGATTCCATAAGCTTCCAGTCAAAACTACATAGACTATTTTGTGGAATTTGATAATCTGATTCTATAATGAGTAAAAGATCAAACTATACAGGATGTTTGAGAAGAAGAATAAAGAGTAGAGGTTTTCTCTACTTGATATTAAGACTTATTAGGATGGTGCAGTAATTAAGGCGTTATGGAAGCGGTACAGAGAAGGATAAATTGATTCGTGAAATTTAAAAAGATTCAATAAATTGACTCATGCATATAATAAGTATTAATACATAACAGAGGTGGTATGGCTGAACAGTAGTAAAAAAGAAGCAGCATTAAATAAATGAATCTTTTTAAATGGTTCCCTAAGTAGCAAAAAAAAAAAAAAGTAAAGAAAGAAACAGAAAAGAAATTGGATCTCTATCTCACAGTATATAGATTAAATCACCTCCTGAAATATTAAAAAATTTTAACCTTTTATGAAAAAATAATGGTTAATATTTTTGACCTTTGAACAGTGAAAGTGTACTTTAGAAACAAAACAAAAACAAAAACATAAAGTATGTATAAAATTTCTGCCCTAGGAACATAAGAGTATAAACCAAGAAATAACTTCACTAATGGGCTCAGAAAATTCTATAAGCTCAAATTCATAAAAGGCATTAATTATTTGAAATCTTAAAGAAAGTGAAATAAGTTCATAATCAGGAGAAGATATTTGAATAAAATATCTGGTAAAGATTTAAAATTAAGAAACAAAAAGAATTATTAACAAATTATTAAGAACAAACATGTAACCAAAAGATGCCAACTAGCATTTCACAGAAGAGAAACAATATTGGATAATAAACTTAGTGAGAAATGTTAAACCTCATTAGCACTCAGGAAATATACATAAGACTATAGTGAAGTAACATTTTATATCCATTTAATTGGAAAAATCAAAAGGTTTAATAAAGCCATATGTTGCAGACATGTGAATCAAAGATTTTCTTATTATCAGTCGAGTCAGCTGCTGCAATCATTTTTGTAAACAATTTGGCACTGTCTAGTCAAATTAGATATTTATGTATTTACAACCCAGCAACTCCATGCCTAGATAAATGCATTAGAGAAACTTAAACACTTGCACTGGGATGCATGTACAAGAAGGTTCAAAGGACCGGGCACAGTTGCTAATGCCTGTAATCCCAACATTTTAAGAGGTTGAGGTGGGCGGATCACCTGAGGTCAGCAGCTCGAGAGCAGCCTGCCCAATATGGTGAAACCCCGTCTCTACTAAAAATACAGAAATTAACTGGGCTTGGTGGCGTGTACCTGTAATCCTAGCTACTCGGGAGGCTGAGGCAGGAGAATCGCTTGAACCCAAGAAGCGGAAGTTGCAGTGAGCCGAGATAGTGCCACTGCCCTCCAGCCGGGGCAAAAAAAAGCGAAACTCCGATAAAAAAAAAAAAGGTTCAAGGAAGCACCGTTCATGAGAGCAAATTTAAATATGAAACAGACGAAGCTTAAATATCCGCTGACAGGGATAACTTGTGGCATATTAATACAATGGAAAATTGCAGTGAAAGTTCATATCTATGGTTATATGCAATAATATGAATAAATCTTAGTCACCTAATGTTGAATAAAAGATGCAAGCCTAAGACTATATGTCAGTGATCAGTTTTATAAAGTTCAAAAAAACTTTAAAAATTAAACAGTAACTTATTTACAGATGCATACATATCCGTTAAGCTATACTTTTTAAAGCAAAAGCATGAAAAGCCAAAACAAGGATAGAAATTATTTCTGTGAGGAAGACCAGAGAAGACAGTATAGCAGTCCAGAGTTAGGCTTCATTTATTTATAAGGTATTGGTTCTTCAAGTGTCATAGGTGTCTGTATATTTTTAATAAGTTAATTAATTAAGTAATGAAGTAATAAATGAATGAAATAAATTAAAGTCTATCCATATGACAATGATGAGAGTGTGCCACAAACTAAGAATTGCAACTAAACTAAATCTGAACTTCTGGAGATTAATAGCAATTGTAAATATATTTATTAAAAATGGACAGGAGGACTCCATAGGACTATCTTGAGAAGAAATGTCCATGTTCTGCCAATAAGTAAATTAATCAAATGTTTAGCGCTAGTAGGAATTTGATAGGGAACCATATAGAATACAATTGGCAAGGTTGGATGAGAAGACACATGGAAGATATTTTCTTATTTCAGCAACAGCAAGAATAAAGAGAAAAATATGTAAATATATGTATATATAGTACACTCAGGGAAGTAAAAGGAATTAAAATGGCTAGAACAAAGGGAGCAAATCAGATAAATGCAAGATATGAATGTAGGAAGTTAAAAAGAAGCCCATGTAAGTTAAAAGAACTTGAATAGAAGCTAAGAAATATATTAATAAATAGTGACAATAACTTATCAAGAAGAACTATTTACTAATAAACCCTGGGCACTATGCAGAGCATATAGCCATAATCCCCACCTCCATTATATAGATTAGGGGACTGAGGCATTTGCCCAAAGTTGTACAAATCAAAAACAATGGAACTGCTCCAGGCAGCCTAAGCCTGGAGCCCACACAATTTACCCTAACTTATATTATACACATCAAATTTACTTTATATTTGTTATTACATATTTTTTCTGATATAACACACACTTAAACAGATTATAAAATGTATTACCATAGCTAAACAGACATTTTAGAAACTTTCTGGATACAATTTATTTACACAAGAAACAATGGCTAACAATTTAAGTTTCAATTAATTTAGTAGTTAAATATTATTTCATAAGACTTTATCATGTGTTAAGTATCATAGAAGTGGGTGTGATCGACATGGAAATGTGGCACCCAGATTCTCCTTCATCAGTAACAGCTGGATATTCTCCAGCTGCCAGCTGCTTCAATGTCTCCCTTAGCTGCAAATAGCCACCTTGTGTGAGGTCACACCTCTCCCAGGACAGCCTACAACACAAAGTTTGTATCAGTGTCCACTTCTAGGGAATCCAACCAGAGGCATTAGCAATTACCTTTTATTAGATGCCTATTAATTTCATAGTAACTCTACCTGATCCAACTAGTTATGGTTAAACTGGCAAATATAAGAGGAAATTGTTTTACCACAAACAAAGTTTTAAAAGTAATTCAGGATTCTGCATCTGGCAATATAGTAGACCAGATGTCCCATGAAACTCTTCCCCCCACCCCAAAGGAAGCACCAAAAAAGTTGAATAAATTATTACACATACATAGACACACACACACATACACACACACACACTTTTTGAACAAGCATGGCTTAGCAAAAAAGTAAGGAAAGTCCTTAGAAGCCAGAAAAGAAAATAAGAATCCAGAGAAATAAGCTATCACTGAAGCTACTGTTCACCCCGGTGCTATCTGTCAATTTTTGCTGATAAGGAATTTCTGTTTTGACAGGCCAGAAACCTTTCAAAGAAATCTCCTACAAAAAGCTCCACAGAAATTCCCCACAGAAATCTCCCACAAAAACCAGGGTCCGTAAAGGCAACATCATCAGTGCATGAACTAAGAAAAATCTTTCTTACAGCAGAAATAGATGTTACAGGCCCTTAGCTGTCTTGTCATAGTTCGGAGCAGTATGGAAGGGGAGACAGAGAGACATAATGAGACTTATAATTAGTTTGCTAGGGCTGCTATAACAAAATAACATAGATTATGGGAGCTTAAAGATAAATGTATTTTCTCATTTTTCTGGAGGCCAGAACTCCAAGATCAAGGTGCAGTAGGGCTGATTTTTCTTGAGGCACCTCTCCTCGGTCTGCAGATGACTGCTTACTCACTGTGTCCTCATATCATCTTTCCTCTGTGCATACGGGTCCCTGGCATCTCTATATGTGTTCAAAATTACTCTTCTTACAAGAACACAAGTCAGATTGGAATAAGGTCCACCCTAACAACCTCATATTAACATAATCACCTCTTTTAAGACCCTCTCTCTAAATACAGTCACATTCGGAGGTACTAGGGCTAAGTGCTTCAACATATAGATGTCAGCGGGTGGAGAGAGACACCATTCAGGATACAACACTTGTTAGCAACAGGTCTGAAATCACTGACTAATTTCTCATCTCTTATACTTTCTTTAACCTATTCTACCTCTCCACCAAATCAGCAATTTTTCAAGGTCACCAGTGACCTCTACACATAGCAAAATGCAGATATCGGTGATCAGTGCTCATCGTACTTATTCTATCAGCATTTGGCACAGTTGATCATTTCATCATGTTTGAATCACCTTCTTTACTTGACTTCCAGGAC